>NW_025737933.1:1057-10591 GCF_021292245.1 Micropterus dolomieu
AAACACACACACAGTGAAGCACACACACAGTGAAGCACACACAGTGAAACACACACAGTGAAGCACACACACACACACACAGTGAAACACACACACAGTGAAACACACACAGTGAAGCACACACAGTGAAACACACACAGTGAAGCACACACACACACACACACAGTGAAACACACACACAGTGAAACACACACACAGTGAAGCGCACACACAGTGAAGCGCACACAGTGAAACACACACACAGTGAAGCACACACACAGTGAAGCACACACACAGTGAAGCACACACAGTGAAGCACACACACAGTGAAGCACACACAGTGAAGCACACACAGTGAAGCGCACACACAGTGAAGCGCACACACAGTGAAGCGCACACACAGTGAAGCGCACACAGTGAAGCGCACACACAGTGAAGCGCACACACAGTGAAGCGCACACAGTGAAGCGCACACAGTGAAACGCACACAGTGAAGCGCACACACAGTGAAGCGCACACACAGTGAAGCGCACACACAGTGAAACGCACACAGTGAAGCACACACAGTGAAACACACACAGTGAAGCGCACACACAGTGAAACACACACAGTGAAGCGCGCACAGTGAAGCACGCACAGTGAAGCGCACACACAGTGAAGCGCACACACAGTGAAGCGCACACACAGTGAAACACACACACAGTGAAGCACACACAGTGAAGCGCACACACAGTGAAGCGCGCACACAGTGAAACACAAAGTGAAGCACACACAGTGAAGCACAAAGTGAAACACACACACACACAGTGAAGCGCACACACAGTGAAGCGCACACACAGTGAAGCGCACACACAGTGAAGCGCACACAGTGAAGCACAAAGTGAAACACACACACAGTGAAACACAAAGTGAAACACACACACAGTGAAGCACACACAGTGAAGCACAAAGTGAAACACAAAGTGAAACACACAGTGAAGCACACAAAGTGAAACACAAAGTGAAACACACACAGTGAAACACACATAGTGAAACACAAAGTGAAACACACATAGTGAAACACAAAGTGAAACACACACACAGTGAAGCACACATAGTGAAACACAAAGTGAAACACACACACAGTGAAGCGCACACACAGTGAAGCACACACACAGTGAAGCGCACACACAGTGAAGCGCACACACAGTGAAGCGCACACACAGTGAAGCACACATAGTGAAACACAAAGTGAAACGCACACACAGTGAAACGCACACACAGTGAAGCGCACACACAGTGAAACACAAAGTGAAGCACACACAGTGAAGCACAAAGTGAAAAACAAAGTGAAACACACACAGTGAAGCACACATAGTGAAACACAAAGTGAAACACACACACAGTGAAGCACACACACACAGTGAAACACACACAGTGAAGCGCACACACAGTGAAGCGCACACACAGTGAAGCGCACACAGTGAAGCACAAAGTGAAACACACACACAGTGAAACACAAAGTGAAACACACACACAGTGAAGCACACACAGTGAAGCACAAAGTGAAACACAAAGTGAAACACACAGTGAAGCACACATAGTGAAACACAAAGTGAAACACACACAGTGAAGCACACATAGTGAAACACAAAGTGAAACACACACAGTGAAGCACACATAGTGAAACACAAAGTGAAACACACATAGTGAAACACAAAGTGAAACACACACACAGTGAAGCGCACACACAGTGAAGCACACACACAGTGAAGCGCACACACAGTGAAGCGCACACACAGTGAAGCGCACACACAGTGAAGCACACATAGTGAAACACAAAGTGAAACGCACACACAGTGAAGCGCACACACAGTGAAGCGCACACACAGTGAAACACAAAGTGAAGCACACACAGTGAAGCGCACACACAGTGAAGCGCACACACAGTGAAGCGCACACACAGTGAAGCGCACACACAGTGAAGCACACATAGTGAAACACAAAGTGAAACGCACACACAGTGAAACGCACACACAGTGAAGCGCACACACAGTGAAACACAAAGTGAAACACACACAGTGAAGCACACATAGTGAAACACAAAGTGAAACACACACAGTGAAGCACACATAGTGAAACACAAAGTGAAACACACACAGTGAAGCACACATAGTGAAACACAAAGTGAAACACACACACAGTGAAGCGCACACACAGTGAAGCGCACACACAGTGAAGCGCACACACAGTGAAACACAAAGTGAAACACACACAGTGAAGCGCGCACACAGTGAAGCGCGCACACAGTGAAGCGCGCACACAGTGAAGCGCGCACACAGTGAAGCGCGCACACAGTGAAACACAAAGTGAAACGCACACAGTGAAGCACACACAGTGAAGCACACACAGTGAAACACACACAGTGAAACACACACAGTGAAGCACACACAGTGAAACACACACAGTGAAACACACAGTGAAACACAAAGTGAAACACACACAGTGAAGCACACACAGTGAAACACACACAGTGAAGCGCACACACAGTGAAGCGCACACACAGTGAAGCGCACACACAGTGAAACACAAAGTGAAACACACACAGTGAAGCACACACAGTGAAGCACACACAGTGAAACACACACAGTGAAGCACACACACAGTGAAGCGCACACACAGTGAAGCACACACACAGTGAAGCGCACACACAGTGAAGCGCACACACAGTGAAACACACACAGTGAAACACACACAGTGAAACACACACAGTGAAGCACACACAGTGAAACACACACAGTGAAGCGCACACACAGTGAAGCGCACACACAGTGAAACACACACAGTGAAGCACACACAGTGAAGCACACACAGTGAAGCACACACAGTGAAGCACACACAGTGAAGCACACACAGTGAAGCACACACAGTGAAGCGCACACACAGTGAAGCACACAGTCAGCAGTGAGCGCCTTCACACAGAATGAAAAGAGAAATGTGCAGGAGAAACAAACCTTTGTGTCCTCGCGGACGTGTCAGCTGGGCTTCAGCAGTTTTTGGGGTTTGAGGGCTGAACAAACATCCTGATTGTTGGTTTAAGGAAACTGGATCGTTTTACACGTGAGTTTCACACTTTAAAACAACGTGGATGTAAAAGTCGACATGCGATGAAAGACAACATGTTTTTCAATGTCAGCTGAAACAAAAAGAAGTTTCCTGTGTGATCTGTCGTCTCATTGGTCAGTTTGATTTCACATCTAAACAGATAGAAGCCGCGCGTGAGAATTACATTTCCAATCTGATGCCATTTAGCACATGATGTGTTTATAGGCTCACTTTGTGTTGCTGTTCTCCTTAAAGAAGATTATTTTATTTACTGTAAAACTTCAACTAACAGCCACCTCCCGTTTCCTGGCCTGCATTAGACGCACGCAGGTCTCCATTAGAAGCCTGGTCTGGTGTCTATAGAAGTTCTCTGGATGTATAAAAGCTGTTAAACCCAGCGGGGTCACCGCTTTAGCTGCTTCTCAGCTGCTTCTCAGCTGCTCACATCATTAATACAAATATTAATGTTTAAAGGTTTGATCAGTGTGTCAGTGTGGACGTGCTCCACATCGTTGCATCGGTTAGATTCTCCACTATTCAGTCCTTCAGTTCGTTTAACAGAAACAACGAGCCCCAAAGTTTGATTCTTACAGATTTACAGCTGCCTGGTACAAGAGAAAAGTGGCGCCTCCCGTCACCTCTGAAGCGCTCGTTCAGTCTGAATGTGTCGTTCCTGATTATTTATCTTCCTTCAGTCTGTGAGGCTCCACCCATCACAAGAATCAGCTGTGAATCCTGTCGTGTGAAGTCGTCGCTCTCTGTCTGCTAACTTCTGCCACACTTCTCTCTTCCTGCAGCCTGCTGCGGTTTATGTTGCTGCCTTCAAAATAAAAGCGCAGAAGCCGTCTGTCAGAGCTAGATCAAATGAAGGACGTGGATTTGATATTATTTTTATACAAGTAATATTCTGCTTGAAATAAATAAACTGTTTCACAGCAGCCTGTTTCAGTTTCAGAGGAGTTAAAGACCTGTCCCAAATAAAGGCCGGGTCAGTTCAGTGATCTTAGCAAATAAAAGCCCAGGCTGTTCGAGTTTTACTGTATGTAGAAGACGAAATACAAATTAACTGCTGAAAACTAGTTTGTTTGTTTACTTTTTATCTTGAACATCCAGTTAAGCCAAACTCTCCGGCCCCGCCCGAACCATGATGAAAGATTTAGCTGGTTGAATGCTAACAGGCTGAAGAAGTCTTTTAAGTGGAGAAGAAAGTGACAGTTGAGTTCAAGTGTAAATGTCCAGAAAGGACCATCCAACGATCAGGTAGCGGCAGCGAGAGGTTTCTTCAGACAGACAGTGGGGAGGAGGCTCTCTGTGAGGACAAAGAGCATCTGGCTGGAAGGCTTGATGCTTTTAATGAGCCCATATCTGTTTGATGGCATCATTAGAAGGAAAGTGCTTCATCCAGACACAAAGTGTTCTGTTTTCCTGAGGAACCTGAATGCAGCCGCTCTGCTCTGAAATATTAGGTTTCCTTTTTTTTCAGTTTTTCCATCCGAGCTGCAGGTTTGGCTGCGAGAGGACGACAGACTGACTCTGCAGGGACACGCACACACGCATGCACGCACACGCACACACACACTGGATCAGGCTGTCAGCTCAGAGGGAACAGAGGAATAAATCACTGCAGTGTTACACACAGGAAACACAGAATCCTTGAGAGTGCCCTTAAACACACACACACTGACACACACACACTGCAGCCATTTGCTCGCCTCCTTCAACACCCTCAGATACAGTAAATCCCTGCTGCCCTTCACACTCAGCTGCAGCTGTGTGTGTGTGTGTGTGTGTGTCAGTTTCAGTGTTTTCTGTTTTCTCACCAAACACACGAGTGTGTTCTTTTCTAGAAGAGCTGTCGATGGATTCGTCTCACGTTGCTTCAGGTTTTCAGGAAGAGGATGCTTGTTGTGTTTCCTGTCACAAAGTATTCAGATCTTATACTTAAGTAAAAGTCCTGCAAGTCTGTGAGTATAATCAGGAAAATGTACTAAAAGTACCCACTGCAGAAAGAAAAATGTCCTGTTACACTTTTATATCCTTAGATTATTATTCATCAAGCAGACTTTTACTGCTGGAGTTGTTTGAGGTCGAACTGCAATCAACTGTTTAATCAGCTGATTATTTTCTGCATTAATTGATTGTAAACTGTCTGAAAATAGTGAGACATGTTGTTACTCAGAGCGACGCCTTCACAGCGTCAGTTTAAACCTCAAACTGTTACAAATAATCAAAAGCAGCAAATCTTCACATCAAATGTTTTTAAATGAAAAATGATGAAACGATTATTAAAATAGTTTCAATTAATTTTCAGTCAGCTAATGGACCTGCTGTACTTTTAATTTATAACTAAACATCATATTTTATAAACTCTTCATGTGTTTGTGAGTAAAAATCTGACTTTGTAGAGTAACTGAAGCTGTCAGAGAAATGTAGTACAGCAGAGGGATCCAGACACGAGGTCGATGGAGCGATGTTTAAGATTTGAATCTCCAGGCGGTTCAGTCGGAGGGAAGTTCGTCCTTTTTACACCTCTACATCTGTCTGATGCTCGACAAACTGAGGGATGAAGTGAAGAAGAAGAAGAAGGTCCAGTTCAACAGCAGACCGAAGAGGAAAATAACAGGATATATTTTCAGACTCCAGACGAGTCAGAAAAAAGACGTTTAACCTTTGACCTCCTGGTGTTCAAACGCACACAACTTTATTTAGACACGAGAAAACGAGCGTTTGCTGCTGCAGCAGGTCGACTCGCTGCAGGCGGGAAGAGGAAGCAACAAGCCGAAGGCAGCAGACGGCCGAGCTATTTTCAGGAAATCAATCAGAAACACACGGAGACGCAGTTTAGGAAGAAATGGAGAAGAATCAAGAATCTTTATTTGTGACTGTCGCCGGACAAGGAAACTTAGTCTGGCTCTCAGTGACCAGCAGCATCAATGAAAGAGAATAAAAATAGATAAGAGGAGGTTTATATGAAGGGAGGAAGAGGCCGAGACTTTGAAGCGTCCGTGGGAATTTGAATCCTGGCGCAGGATGAGACGGGCAGCAGCTGAATCCAGAACCTCAGATCTACCAGAACCGGTTGATTCTTTTCCTTTCATGTTTTCATTTTCTCTCCTCAGTCACAGATCGGACAGAAGCGTCTTCTCAGTTCCTGCTCAGCTGATTTTAATCAATAAAACTAAAGTGATGCAGCAAACGTATAGATCAGAATCAGAAAGACTTTAATGATCCCGAGAGGAAACTGTCTTACAGTCTCTCATGTTGCTTCTCGAGGCAGAAATAATAATAAAAAGTTAGCAAGTAGAGAATATAGAAATAAAAACCATGTGAATATAAAAGTATGTGCAGTTTTCTACCGTATGTGATGTGCAGTAATAATAATGAGAACTGATGATGTCAGAGTGGATTAAAATCCTTGGACAGAATAAACCTGAAGTTAAAGTTTAGTGGAGTAATAAGGTTCTGTCTGCTTGATCTGTTAATGAGTGAAACTACTGTGTACTTTGTGTTCTGTGTTGTTTGTACTGTGAAGCTTCTTCTCTTCTCTCGCTCTTCATCATGGTCCGGACCTGCAGGGTCAGTTTTCCACGCTAACGACAGAAACAGTCTGAGTTAGGAGGAGGTTGTTGTGGACGGAGGGACAGAAACCAGACTTTCACGCAGGAGGCTGGTGTTTGTTTCTTGTGTGAAAAAAAAAAATCAACATTAAATGTTTTTATTGAAGTTATTTTAATCCAAACCACCTGAACCTAACGTTAACAAGTACTTTTATTTTGAAAGTGTAGCCGGCCGTTGCATTTATTCTGCTAACTTGACCCTGCACATCCAAAAACAACACTAAAGATTCCTCAGGGCGTTAAAAAGGGACACCAGGCGGTCTGACCAAGCGTCCACGTGTGACGATGTCGGGAGTGAGAACGTGTTGGACTGTAAAGAACAGCAGGTTCTGAGGTGGAGCTGCAGGGCTCGGGTTTACCTGTGAACCTGTGAACCAGACGGTGTGTTAGAAAGGTTCCCCACAGACTCTCTGACTCCTGTTTGCATTTTAAAAACATCACGTGACAAATATGAAACGCTCATGAGAGTCTCTGACTGAACACACAGACAGGCTGCAGGCCAAGTCGCCCACGCCGCCGCCCACCTGCCGTTCTGATGTTTCGCCGTGTAAACACATTTGTTCCTGCAGGACGTGGAGCGATGAGAGCCGGAGCTCACAGGTGTAGTGAGACGCTGCGATGATGTGCAGGTCTTCATCAGAGGAAGAGGAGGTGGAGTTTAAGGGAGGACAGGTTCAGGTAGGAAACACGTAAACATCAACATATCAATACGTCAGCCGTTCATCTCAGAGCTCACTTTCATCTTTGTGTCTCGAATCCAGATACAAGACGAGATTTAAGACTCTTATTTACAGGTGAGGACAGGTGAACGAGACTGGTGAGGACGGGTGAGGACAGGTGAACGAGACTGGTGAGGACAGGTGAACAGGTGAGGACAGGTGAACGAGATGGGTGAGGACAGGTGAACGGGTGAGGACAGGTGAGGACAGGTGGACAGCTGGGGACAGCTGAATGAGACTGGTGAGGACGGGTGAGGACAGGTGAACGAGACTGGTGAGGACAGGTGAACAGGTGAGGACAGGTGAACGAGACTGGTGAGGACAGGTGAACAGGTGAGAATGAGACAGGTGAACGGGTGAGGACAGGTGAACGAGACGGGTGAGGACAGGTGAACGAGACTGGTGAGGACAGGTGAACGAGACTGGTGAGGACAGGTGAACAGGTGAGAATGAGACAGGTGAACGGGTGAGGACAGGTGAACGAGATTGGTGAGGACAGGTGAACGGGTGAGGACAGGTGAGAATGAGACAGGTGAACGGGTGAGGACACCATCTGTTGAGCTCACTTTCATCTTTGTTTCTCAAATCCAGATACAAGACGAGATTTAAGACTCTTATTTACAGGTGAGGACAGGTGAACGGGTGAAGACAGGTGAACGGTTGAGGACAGGTGAACGAGACTGGTGAGGACAGGTGAACGGGTGAGGACAGGTGAAGACAGGTGAAGACAGGTGAACGAGACTGGTGAGGACAGGTGAAGACAGGTGAACGAGACTGGTGAGGACAGGTGAACGAGACAGGTGAACGAGACTGGTGAGGACAGGTGAACGAGACTGGTGAGGACAGGTGAACGAGACAGGTGAACGAGACTGGTGAGGACAGGTGAACGAGACTGGTGAGGACAGGTGAACGAGACAGGTGAACGAGACTGGTGAGGACAGGTGAACGGGTGAGGACAGGTGAACGAGAATGGTGAGGACAGGTGAACGGGTGAGGACTGGTGAGGACAGGTGAACAGGTAAGGACAGGTGAAGGAGACTGGTGAGGACAGGTGAATGGGTGAGGACAGGTGAAGACAGGTGAACGAGACAGGTGAACGAGACTGGTGAGGACAGGTGAACGAGACTGGTGAGGACAGGTGAACGAGACTGGTGAGGACAGGTGAGAACAGGTGAACGAGACAGGTGAACGAGACTGGTGAGGACAGGTGAACGAGACTGGTGAGGACAGGTGAGGACAGGTGAACGAGACTGGTGAACGAGACCGGTGAGGACAGGTGAACGAGACTGGTGAACGAGACCGGTGAGGACATGTGAACGAGACCAGTGAGGACAGGTGAACGAGACAGGTGAACGAGACAGGTGAGGACAGGTGAACGGGTGAGGACTGGTGAGGACAGGTGAACGAGACTGGTGAGGACAGGTGAACGGGTGAGGACAGGTGAAGACAGGTGAACGAGACTGGTGAGGACAGGTGAGGACAGGTGAACGAGACTGGTGAGGACAGGTGAAGACAGGTGAACGAGACAGGTGAACGAGACTGGTGAGGACAGGTGAAGACAGGTGAACAAGACTGGTGAAGACAGGTGAACGAGACTGGTGAGGACAGGTGAACGGGTGAGGACAGGTGAAGACAGGTGAACGAGACAGGTGAGGACAGGTGAACGAGACTGGTGAGGACAGGTGAAGACAGGTGAACGAGACAGGTGAACGAGACTGGTGAGGACAGGTGAAGACAGGTGAACAAGACTGGTGAAGACAGGTGAACGAGACTGGTGAGGACAGGTGAACGGGTGAGGACAGGTGAAGACAGGTGAACGAGACAGGTGAGGACAGGTGAACGAGACTGGTGAGGACAGGTGAAGACAGGTGAACGAGACAGGTGAACGAGACTGGTGAGGACAGGTGAAGACAGGTGAACAAGACTGGTGAAGACAGGTGAACGAGACTGGTGAGGACAGGTGAACGGGTGAGGACAGGTGAAGACAGGTGAACGAGACAGGTGAGGACAGGTGAACGAGACTGGTGAGGACAGGTGAAGACAGGTGAACGAGACAGGTGAACGAGACTGGTGAGGACAGGTGAAGACAGGTGAACAAGACTGGTGAAGACAGGTGAACGAGACTGGTGAGGACA
>NW_025737934.1:0-1848 GCF_021292245.1 Micropterus dolomieu
TGGGGCTCCTTGTTCAGGGTGAGACTCTCTTCTGAAAACTTTGCTTCAGGATGCAACCAGCTTCACCACAATGATGTTCTGCTGTGATGGAGAAACACTGAAACAAGCAGCATTTACCTTCTTCCATCTGTTCTCCATCTTAAAGAAATGAGACTCTTCTGTTTGGATGCTGATCATCTTTCTCCAAGCTGGATTTGTCTCAATAACCCTTCTCCTCTTTTTCATCTTTTCCAGGTTCATCAGGACAAACCATCCTGACTCAGTCTCCTGGATCTCAGTCTGCTGTTCCAGGACAGGCTGTCTCTCTCAAATGTAAAACCAGTACAAGTGTTACTAGTTATGGGTCTAGCTGGCTCCACTGGTACCTTCAGAAACCTGGAGAAGCTCCTAAACTCCTGATTTATACAGCTACAACTCGTCAGTCTGGAGTTCCAGATCGTTTTAGTGGAAGTGGATCTGGGACTGACTTCACTCTGACCATCAGTGGAGTTCAGGCTGAAGATTCAGGAGTTTACTACTGTCAGCAGAGTCACAGCAGACCGTTCACACAGTGATACAACGTCGTACAAAAACCTCCCTCAGCTGGAGAGGAACTGACTCAACAGCTGCACTGAAACTAAAACAACAGAGGTTTATAAAAAAAAGTTCAAATCAATTCATTTTGAACATTGTAAGAAAATATTTAGTATTTAATCCAAACATATACTTTTAATATTCTTTTAAAACAGGGTTTCATTCATCAATGCAGTCATTTAAGTTACATCAATAACTTTGATAAGTTTAATCTATGATCTAAAATAAACACATTTGTACATATTACTTTTCTTACATTTTTTCATATAAACTTGATCAAACACATTGCTGATATAAAATACATTTAATCTCAACATCTAAATTTGTTTATGTTGTCAAATTAAAAATAATGTTTATGACATATTTCAATTATTCTGTGTGTTTTTTTTTTCAAAACAAAAATGCGTTTAATGATTGATATCTAAAAGGGTTTATGGAGAAAGTAAATCAGTAACATTTGAATTCTTTCCTTTTCTCATCTTTTATTTTTGGTTCTTCAGCAGAATCAGTGTGTAAATAGCTCCTGGTTAGAATAGCAGATTACACTAATGTTGTGCTTTATAGTTTATTTTTGTAAAATATTTGGATTCACCTACGCAATAAAAATATTACAGTTATTAACCTTAAGTCAGATTTTCAAATGTACCTACCATGGGTTTGTTCCAAAGGTTTATTACTGCAGAGTAATCTGGAATGACGACAATATTCATCAACGCATTCATAATGAATGAAAAATGATGGACTTCTTCTACCATCACTGTTTTGTAGTAACCAAAACATAATGAGGAGTTTTGTCTGAGTTTGTAAACTCTGAATATTCTGTAACTTTAGAAATATATTATGACGTTAAACTGTTGTTCTCTGGATGTGAAACAGTCACTGACACCATCAAGAGAACATTTATTAAGACACTTTGATGATAATAAACATGAAAACAGCTGATTGGATGAAAAGGTCTTTATTATCTGGAAACACTGAAATAACATTGAAACAGTGCAACAAGCTAGTAAATCTTGCTGTTGAAAGATGTCAAATAAAAGAGAGAGACAGTTCCAGAGTGCAGAGTGAGAGCAGGAGCAGAGGAAAACCAGTAGCAGAGTCCCAGTGAGTCAGGTCAGGACTGGGAACACTGGTCTCTCCTCAGTGTCTCTGAGAGCGGAGTCTGGGAGCCCTGGGTGGCCTCACAGGTCACAGAGCCCACCTTCCTCCACTGGTCTGCAGAGAGCCTCAGGGTGCTGCTCCAGCTGTAGTGGCCGTCCTTCTGCAGCACCCCGG
>NW_025737935.1:0-2478 GCF_021292245.1 Micropterus dolomieu
TAGTACCTAATAAAACATTACACTGATGAGTTGTATTCAGTAACTTGTAAATATAGATAAATACACTTGGTAATAAATACATGAATACTTCTACCAGCACTGTTCAATTAAATTAATAAATAATTTCACTCTAAAGGCATTGAAAGAAACTAAATATTGAACATAATTATGTTCTTCAAGTGCTATTTCAAACATTAGTTTGTATCAGGGTCGAGGCCATAATCGTTAACTTCTTGTCAAATTCAGTCTGTCTTCATTGGCTGGAGGTGGAGAAGATGCAGGTCTACTCATTTTTGTTTTCTGAAAAGGTTTCCCCAGCAGGCTTCTCAGATGTGGAGAGGAAGGACCGGAGAGAGGAGGAGGAAATAGGAAGAGAAGAGGAAGGAGCAGTGGAGGATGAAAGAGGGGAGGCAGTGGATGTGATGATGGAGAGGAGGGAGACTGGAGACGAAGGAGTGGCCTGAGATTTTGCTTTCCTGTGAGAAAGATAATAGAAGACAAAAAGATTAGAGACCTGAAGTTTGGGATTGAATGAGTGAAGAAACAACCAAGATGAGAAAATCAGCAGCAACAAAAAAACTCACTCGAAGGCAATAATCTTGCGATGAACCCAGGGAGCGTTCAGCTGACTGCAGAAAAGACCTGTCTCTGTTTGAAAGCTGCAGGAATGAAACAAATGCAACATTAGTACTCTGCAGAGTCTTTCTATTAAAATACAAGCTGACTAGTGTTAATGTGCCAGTAAATTAATTAATAATCAACTTACTAATTGGAAATATAAAATGTAAGCAAGACCACAAAAATGGGTGAAAAATGGTTCTGAATTGGGTTTTTCATTTCAGTACTTTGCCCATGTGAGCGCCATCAGATGTAGGACTTCAGACTGCCTTTAGGTGCTGAGAGTTAAATATAATTGTTCATAATGTGCTGTAGATATGTCAGTTTATGGCAAATTCAAAGAAATTAAGTTGAAAAACAGTCAAGTTTAATTAAATAATTAAAAATCAGGAGGGTTTTTTATTATTTAATCACTTTTTCAGACTGTATCCCTGTTTTAGAGGCACCAAATTCTGAATGTTAATGTTCATTTTTTTTAACATGGACATAAAGCTTTGTTCTTCTTACTTACATGACAGCTTGGACACATGGAGGCGCACGTTTCTGGATCAAGTATCCTATGATTGGTTCGGTTATCTCCTGTTTGTTGACTGTCTTGCAGCAGTCTGCCAGCTTCTCAACTAAACATGGATGAAAGCAGAAAAGAGTTAATTAAAAATAAATAAATGCGAAGCAATCCGTTATATCTTGTTTATCTAAATGATAATCTTACCTGGTCCAGCCTGAACCACAGCCGCCAGGACAATGGTGACCAGCACACTCTTCAACAGGCTTCCACAGTTTTCCATTTTTAAAAAGATTGATAAATATGAGATTGGATGGATAAATAGTGAATAAATTAAGCACCGTTGGTCCTTCGTCTCCTTTCCTCTCCAGAGAGCTCGTTGAACTGACAGCCCTCTGGAGACTTCAGATACTTAAGGCATGAAAAAGAAGAAGTGCTCCCTCCGGTTAGTCATCTTCCTGCTTTTTTCTTTTTCCATCCTCTTTCTTCTTCTGAATGACCCGCTTACAGGGATTTCTGTGAAGTGACCAACAGGAAGCACTTTCATCACAGCGTTTCGTCTGAAAAAGTCACGTTTTTTTTCCTGAATATTTGATCGCTGAGGTGTTAGGAATCCCTCACAGGCCCGAGGTCATCCTCGTACCGCATCTTTTTTGTCAGTACATTTGTTAAAGTATTAAAAAGAAAGTGTTTTTTTGTTTTTTAATTAATAAGTTAAAATCTTCCTCATTTCAAGACAGTGAAACATTTAAGCTACCAACAACAGCTACAGTGAGGAAAATAAGTATTTGAACACCCTGCTATTTTGCAAGTTCTCCCACTTAGAAATCATGGGAGGGGTCTGAAATTGTCATCGTAGGTGCATGTCCACTGTGAGAGACATAATCTAGAAATCACAATGTATGATTTTTTAACTATTTATTTGTATGATACAGCTGCAAATATGTATTTGAACACCTGTTTATCAGCTAGAATTCTGACTCTCAAAGACCTGTTAGTCTGCCTTCAAGATGTCCACCTCCACTCCATTTATTATCCTAAATTAGATGCACCTGTTTGAGGTCGTTAGCTGCATAAAGACACCTGTCCACCCCATACAATCAGTAAGAATCCAACTACTAACATGGCCAAGACCAACGAGCTGTCCAAAGACACTAGAGACAAAATTGTCCACCTCCACAAGGCTGGAAAGGGCTACGGGGAAATTGCCAAGCATAAGACATAATCTAAAAAAAAAAAAAAAAATCCAGAAATCACAATGTATGATTTTTTAACTATTTGTATGATACAGCTGCAAATAAGTATTTGAACACCTGAGAAAATCAATGTTAATATTTGGTACAGTAGCCTTTGTT
>NW_025737936.1:0-2229 GCF_021292245.1 Micropterus dolomieu
GGGAAGAATGAACGGGAAAATGTATCGTGAAATTTTAAGCCAAAACCTCCTTCCATCAGTGAGAGCCTTGAAGATGGAACGTGGCTGGGTCTTCCAGCATGACCATGATCCCAAACACACCGCTCGGGCAACAAAGGAGTGGCTCCATAAAAAGCATTTCAAGGTCCTGGAGTGGCCTAGCCAGTCTCCAGACCTCAACCCCATAGAAAATTTGTGGAGGGAGTTGAAAGTCTGTGTTGCTCAGCGACAGCCCCAAAACATCACTGCTCTAGAGATCTGCATGAAGGAATGGGCCAAAAGACCAGCTACAGTGTATGCAAACCTGGTGAAGACTTACAGGAAACGTTTGACCTCTGTCATTGCCAACAAAAGTTATGTTACAAAGTGTTGAGTTGAACTTTTGTTATTGATCAAATACTTATTTTCCACCATAATTTCCAAATAAATTCTTTAAAAATCCTACAATGTGACTTCCTGGATTCTATATATATATATATATAAAAAATAAAATTATCATTTTTTACCTTTTTTCCATTTTTCCGTTTTGGTTTTAGAACAGAACTAAACCGTCCGTTTACTCGCGGACCTGTTACACTAGAAATAAAGAACAAACCATACACAGATTAGACGGATTCAAAATTTATCCTCTGCATTTAACCCATCCCTGAAGGGAGCAGCTACTGAAATGCCTGGTCAAAGGGCACTGACTAGAGAACCTACCTAACATGTTGTAAGGTGTATGGGACATATTTTACATCAATAGATTTTACAAAAGACTACTCTTTTTATCTGATGTTGAGAAAAATATTTGGCTTTTCATTTGGATTACATTGTTTCACAATTACATAATTTTATCTTGTTCAACGCAGGCTCATTCAGCAATGACTTCAGCAGATCGAAATAGTCGAGCAGAGGAGTATGTTAAGGGGGGCAAGAAACTCAGCAAGTGGGAAATGTGGGTGGCCCTGGAGACATATATGCAGGTGAGATGACTGTATATTCACACCCTGTAGAGAAACTATGTCACACTGGAGTCAGCATTTAAACTAATTAAAATTGAAGTAGACTGAAAGTCTCTGGCCCCATTAAACTCAGTGAGGCTTTAGTGACCATTAACTATCAAACAACAAAAGTGTTCTATTCTTCTTTCTATTCTTTCCTCTACTTCTGGCTCCTTCCATGTAGCTCCAGGAAAAGTTTGGCTGGGATGCCTTTAAGAAGGTGTTTGCTGCCTACCACAAGATGTCCAACTTTCCCAATGACAACAACGGAAAGATGAACCTGTATGCAGAGACTTTCTCCCAGACTGTGGGGATGAACTTGGCTGGATTCTTCAAGGCCTGGGGCTGGCCCATCGAAACAGCCACTGAAGAGAAACTCTGCAACCTGCCTCCCTGGAGTGACCACCCCATGGTCCAGTATGACTGAACATCAGACTGCTGCTGATTAACAGTGTAGAGAGATGGGTTCACTGAGTACCAAATACTTGATATTGACTTTTTACTGGGTGATTCAATTTACTGGCTTTGTTCTTTTTTATTGTATGTACCATGTATTTTGACCACTGCTACAATGTGGGCTAGATTTGTATTCTGAAGATGAGTTAGAAAAACAGTGAAACTTTTATTTGGAAATGCAACCTGCCTCCCAGGAGTGACCACCCCATGGTCCAGTATGACTGAACTTCAGACTGCTGCTGATTAAAATTGTAGAGAGATGGGTTCAATGATTACAACTTCATGATATTGAGAATTTACTGGGTAATTCAATTAACTGACTTTGCTATATTTTGACCATAGTTATTGCAACATTTTAAAAAGATACATGAGCATAGTTGACCTGATATTTACAGCTTTAAAGTAGCTCCTGTTGCTTTTAAATCAAAATACCAAAACCTGTGAGGTCATTAAATGAACACAACTGCTACCAGGATTCTAGGTAGAAAAACTATAAAACTGTTTTATTTGAAAGTTCAGCATTAAAACGTGTTCTGTGTCTTGGTTAATGTCTTTGTATTTACTCCTGTTTCTGTGTTGCATTATTTTGGCTTTGTCTGCTTGTGTTCTGTTTGTTATTTATATTATTCTGATCTGTTCCATCTTATTTTGATATGGTCTGTGTCAGTAACATGCACAACATAACAAAACTTTAAACAAATAAGGTGCTTTTTACCAGCAGTATTCCCTTTATACAGTAGCAATAAAATATTTCTTATAAATCTCAACTTAA
>NW_025737937.1:0-4080 GCF_021292245.1 Micropterus dolomieu
CCACTTGAAACTTAGTTAGCTTTCTCAGACAGAAAAGACGTTGCTGACTTTTCTTACTCAGCATATCTGTGTTTAGTTCAAAGGTCAACTTGTTATCAATGATGATTCCCAGATACTTATACGACTCAACAATTTCAACCTCTTTACCATCTATAATCGTCTTTTCAGGAGTTGGATGGTGACGTCTAAAATCAATGCATATTTATGTATAGTGACTTTATTGGTTGTTGAAAATTTCCCGAAGCAAAGGCCCGGAACATCAAAACAACTAACTTGCGTTATCATTCAGTACCATAATGTATAGTTGTATCACATATGTTTTCAGTCAACAACGGACTGTCAAATCAAACAACATTTCAGTCAGTTTTCACATCAAACTGGAGGGATAATAAATAATTAACTACTCTAATAATAAATTCTAAATTTAATTAAACTAAAATGAAGTGCCTAATTTTTAGAAAAAATGAAACTGAAAGTATAGTTTGAAGTGATGAAGTGTAGTCTTAACCAATTTTATAATAAACACTCAACACATCATAACAAATGAACAGCTGTAATGCCTCCTCGTCTTTCATCCCCTCTCATAGAGCTACCACTTTTCTACTTTTTCACGTCACGTGAGACGATTGAAGCACATGCGATTGGTCTGTGAGTTTCCTGGGCCGCTAAACCAGTACAGTAAATGCTAGAAAAGCTGTGCGGGTTAAAATTGAAACGCTCCGTCCCGAGGTAGTAAGTCTCAATAATAAATCGGCTGTAGGTTGGCGGTCCGGAGAGGACAGCGGCTGGGTCCGGATCCGGACCACGGTCCGCCTATTAGTGACCACTGGTATAGATATTTCATCAAGTGAAGCAGTAATGAGTAATGAGTTGGTGCTGAGGCCAAGGATCTCAGATAGTTTGCTAAACTCCGGCCAGAAGTTTTTTTAGACGTCATCATCAGTTACAGTTGGACAGATTGCCTCAAGTCCATGTTGTAATATCAGTGAACAGTATTGTGAGGTTTATGCTGCACTTTGAGAACTTCTTGCCCTTGTTGACTCAAAAGTTGAGACTGAAAGTTGATGCTTGATAAATCATTTCACCACAAGTTCCATTCAGTAGCTCTTCTGGAGCTTTGGATCAGTTACATGATCTTCTTCAGCAGATGGTGATAACGCAGAGGTCAGGGAATATTTGAACTTTGAAGCCAAAACACAAAATCCCTAAAAATGATCAGAGGAATGGAAATTTGAAAATCTACATTTCAGTGTAAACATGCCGACTCCATCTGCTGAGAAACATCATGTGATGTAACTGAAAGATCCACAATAGTTTGTGGTTTATTTGTTTATTTGCTTTTACTTTCTTTCTATTATTTGTACCATTTTGGGCTAGGGCAACATGCAATACTACTGGCTTCTGGAATTATACTGTAGTTTAGTCAGATGGTGGTGATCTCTGTACATGTTTAGTGACCCACTTTTAATGTGAAGTCAAACAATGTGTGAGTGAGTGACTGGTGGAGCAGAAAAAACACCTGACAGAAACTTCTTAAAGGAGAAAATCAGCTCTCACACAGTAAAGGGGTCCTGCTGAGAGAGCAGTTTCCTACATATTCACATATTTACATGTAGAGGATTCTGAAAAGTCTAGTAGTTAACTGATCCAGTGATTTGTAACAGTTTGTTTTGTCTTCCTTGTTTGTTAAAAAAAATAATATAAATGCAGGTTCACCCAGCTGTCATAGAATATTTTCACTTTGAAGCCAACGTGGACATGAAGTCCTAAAAATGCTCAGAGGAAGAGGAATTTGAAAATCTACATTTCAAAGAAGACTGGGTGACTCCATCTGCTGGTTGCAGTCTGTTTTCTTTTTTTGTTGTTTCCAAGGTTAAGAATAATCATTTACTCTCAGTATGTTGGTGGAGTTTTGATTTGCATGTTGGAGAAAATGTGTTATTCCATATTCTTTATATATAGTATTTACGGATATAGTTATATCAAGAAGGTTACTTATTTCTTTTGCATTTTTATGATTTAAGTTGATATTTAGCTTTTCTATAGATGACATGCATTTATATATTTAAAATACTATTTTGTGCTTTCAAGGATGTACTGGTTGTGTTGAACAGTCTCTGATCCTGAATGTTTCTGATGCCGATCTGTGTCTTCATATTTCCCATTAAATATAATTGAAATTGCTTTAATCCAGTATGATGCTGAGGTCAAAGGTCATGAACAAGACTTTTCTTATCTGCTCAGTTTCCTCCATTATAAAGTTGTAGCTGTTGTTTCCCACAGTAATAAGGATTTGTACATTCTTCTTGTGTTAGCTCCTGTCTCCAGAGACAATAAAGCCAATGTTGTATTCCCCAACATAGTTCTGAGACTGACAACATTAAGTGGAGAGAGTTTGTGCTGAGATTGTATTTCTGATTCCAAGGTCAAGAAAGAACTTTAAATGTCAATGTATTTGTTGAATTTTTTGTTGCATGTAAAAAAATGCTTTGTATTCAGTTATAGTTATGTGTAGATGTAGTCAGATGACGTACGTGATTCATTTTTTTTTATAATTCCAATTGATATTTAGCTGTTCTTTACACAACTGTCACGTCCCCGGCTTGTCTAGGGGTGTGGGACTAACAAAGAGAAATAAACCGGGTGGAAAAAACCATGGGTGACCCAAAACACGTCAAGTTAATGTATTTATTTCAAATTAGTAACAAAAAAAGGTGTTTAACAACTTAAAGCGATCTTTCATCCTATCAGAGATGATATGGAGTTTGTTATGTAAAGTAAATTAATTAACAAGATATTCAGCGAAAAATATGCAACACAATACACGGTCTCTACGGCTCCCAAAGTGCTGGTGAGGCACATGTGGAGATCGCCGCTCCTCTCACTACACCGGCTTCCAGTTGGACGTGAACACCGGGCCGACGGCTGCCTCCGCAGAGTCACCAGACATACAGCGCGAGAAGGAGTTAAGATCGGCACCCAGCAGATCACGTCCTGCTACAGACCACACAATAAACCACACAGTAAGTCATACAGTCTAACACGAGCAGCCAAGGAAGAGTGAGAGTCAGAGCACTTCACTGGCTAGGCTTGAAACCCACTGATGGCCGCTGACCAGCTCCAGCTGCGGGATTTACGCAGCGCCAGGCTCAGTGCCCAGGTACAGACCTGCAGAAAAGAGACAGAGACACCCACAGCAACACAAGCAAAACCCACAGACCTCACGGGTCGTAACAACAACATTTTTACATTTGAAATAATATTTTGTGAATTGAGGGAGTTTTGTTTGGACCATTTTTTACCATGAAGGTGTCTGATGCTGATCTGTCTTCATATTTCCTTTAAACTGGAGCCAGAATGAGATAGAGGTCAAAGGTCATGGCCAAGCACAATAGCTGTTAAAGGAACAATGGTGACATTTTCAGTCCACTTAATGAAATTTTGTATGTGTTGAGTATGTGTGTGTGTGTGTTTGTGTGTGTGTGTGTCCTCAGTGAAGTGTATCAGTCTCTGCAGTAGCTTCCAGCTGCAGCAGTCAATTCAGTTTCTGTTCTGTCTGACTGAGGGAGGTTTTTGTACAACGCTTTTTCACTGTGTGAACACACGCTGACTGTTGATATAGTGATCACTCTGACAGTAGTAAACTGCTGCATCTTCAGTCTGGACTCCACTGATGGTCAGAGTGAAGTCAGAGTTTGATCCACTGCCTGTAAAACGATCTGGAATCCCTGATGCTCGAGTGCTAGCAGTGTAAATGAGCAGTTTAGGAGTTTCTCCATCTCTCTGTTGGTACCAGTGTAAATAGTGGTAGTTGCTCCAAACATAAACATCCTGACTGGTCCTACATCTGATGGAGACGGAGGCTCCCAGAGCAGAGCTCACTGCTCCAGGCTGAGTCACTGTGACCTGGCCTCTGGACTCTGAGGATACAGAGACAAAAACATAAAGCAGCGTCATGGTTTTGTGGGCTTCATTTCAGAGGGACGGATGTTCATAGAGGAGAGGAGTTTGATTCTCTGGACTTTACCTGTGAAGCAGCAGCAGAGGAGAGTCCAGATGAGGACGCAGATCAAAGTCATG
>NW_025737938.1:0-6656 GCF_021292245.1 Micropterus dolomieu
GAACTGAAAACTGCTGTTCACAAACGCTCTCCATCCAACCTCACTGAGCTCGAGCTGTTTTGCAAGGAGGAATGGGCAAAAATTTCAGTCTCTCGATGTGCAAAACTGATAGAGACGTACCCCAAGCGACTTACAGCTGTAATCGCAGCAAAAGGTGGCGCTACAAAGTATTAACTTAAGGGGGCTGAATAATTTTGCACGCCCAATTTTTCAGTTTTTTATTTGTTAAAAAGGTTTGAAATATCCAATAAATTTCATTCCACTTCATAATTGTGTCCCACTTGTTGATTCTTCACAAAAAATTACAGTTTTATATCTTTATGTTTGAAGCCTGAAATGTGGCAAAAGGTCAAAGCTCAAGGGGGCCGAATACTTTCGCAAGGCACTGTATAGTGCAACAATAAATGTAGGCATAATTGATGATATAGTATATTTAACAAAGAATTATAACAAAGATGTATTACAGTAGACATAACCAACTGCGACCAGTGGTCAGTGTGGCAGCCCCAGGGTCTGTGTGGCAGCAACCCAAGACTGTGTAGCTCATGTCTCATGCCTTCCCGCTTGGTTACAAATTAAACGATTAAGTCTGGTTCGCTATGTCTTCTTCATACTTTGGTGTTTTTGAACTGAACAGTAACGGCAATCATGCACTTGAATAAAATACTATCTATTAATTTCCAGGCCATTAGAGCTCGTTAACTTCACGGGTAATTTATCGATTTTGTAGTTAAAATTTTAGTCGAAATTTTATTCCTCCCAGTACTACTTAATTAGGGAAGGTTCTATAAATGTTGTCTTTTTTTATCAACCTAGTTAGCCCTTTAACTTTTGAAAGTGTTATTTAAGGTTTCAAAACATAAAACCTCCAGACCTTCATTTTTTATGTTGCATAGGGTATCTGTCCTTAAATAATGACATTTGTTCGTCCAAATGAAATTAAATAAGATCTTATCCAGTTCTTTGTATATTTCAGTAGGCAGTTCCAGTGATAAGTATACATAGATCTGGATATTCCCTCAGCTTTAGATAGTATAACTCTGCCATTCAGTGAAAGATCCCTCATCCACCACATGTTGAACTTGTTCATTATTTGTTCAATCACAGGGCTGAAGTTTAGATCATTGCTGAGTTTTTCATTCTTATCACACCCAGGTATATAACTGGGTTCTTCTCAGGGATACCATTAACTTTTGATAGTTCACATTCCTGAAGTGGTAGCCTAATAAACAGATTTGTTCAAGTCACACTGTCTCAGGCTTAAGGATGATTAAGAATGAGACAGTAGAAAAATCCTCAACACATCAACACAATTGCTTTCCCCTCTATTAGACAAAAAAAAAGTTGTATTATCTGCAAGTTGACCAAATTTAAATTATCTAAGGTCACTATACTTTGGAACAATAGACTGTATAAAAACTTGAAACTGTGTGACAAGGAATAAAAAGGGTCCTTCCAGCCTGGCAGCAACCAGTTGTCCGTGTGGCAGCGACCACAATCTTTAGAGCCCCTAGTAGTATCAACCAGTGGTCTATGTGGCAGCGACCAATGGTCGGTGTGGCAGCCAATATTATATAGCTGCAGTACCGAAGGCTGTACCGCAGTTCTACGACTGTAGTTCTTTTGCAACAGTGCCATCTAGTGGAGTGGTGGTGATAATGCACAGCTACACATAGGAGATTAACTCTGTCTGCTAGCACGTTGGCTGTGAGGACAATATGCGCAGCTGTAGGGTTAACCGGTTGACATGCATATAATCAATAACTTAGGTTTAGGCACACACTTGGTGATAGTTGTGGTAAGGGTAATTTGCTTCGGGGGGCTGTCAAGAGTAACATGGCACCTAGCCATGCACAGCCACATGGGTCCTAGACATGCAGTTCCGGTCCTCTTGGATTGCGGTCCTGAAACTGCAGCCTCAGGTAAAGCCTGAGTTCTCTGTTTCTGTTTCTGTGCACACACATAGGAAGTGTGTCAAAAGGACCATTACATATCGAAACATCAAACAAGCGTGTATACCTAAACTATCCGGTACCCTTGCAAGCCATCTTAACAGTTATCCCCCAAACTGCACAGTTGATGACTTGGTTAATCACTACAACCTGGCCCTGTCAAGTAGTCTGGACTCTCATTCTCCTGTCCTGCTGCCTGGTTCACTGCTGAACTCATGAAGGCCACAGGGCGGAGGCTGGAGAGGTACTATAAAAAATCTAACTATTACTCTACACTCATTGGCAACCAACACATCAACCTAAACAGCTTTTTTCCACTATCAACCGCCTCTGCCCACCATCCACCAGCAACTGCAGCTTTCCAGCTCCTCCCACCCAACAACACTACCGCTGCTGGATGCAAACTCTTCACATGTCTTCACACCGAAGGACTGCCTCTCCTCTTTCTCCCCGCTCAAAACAGCTCAAGTTCTTGAGCTAGTGTCAAAAGCAAAGGCCACGACCAGCACACAGGATCGAATGCCGACTTCCAACGCTGGGTCCCACATTGGTCAACATCATCAACACCTCGCTGTCTTCTGGGGTGGTCCCCACCAGCTTTAAAACTGCTAGCTTATTTAGAAAGATTATTTTTTTCTTATTTATTTTATACATCTACCACAGCTGCCTGAACCTTTCTTTTGTACCACCACCACCATACACATACACACACATTGTTCTTACCGTCCTCTCCTCCATGCTGTGCCCTTTCCTCTGAATGGCCTCCTGGCTGTCAGGCGGTGGGGAGACGCTTTGGCCATGAGGGTCCACCCAGCTGTACATGTGGTTGGTGATGTAGCCTCCAGGGATCCGACCCATAGAACACACTGACATGGCCAGCATCTTGCATCCCTTCAGCACCTGCATCAGGAGAGGAGGGTGAGGATGTGCAAGTGCTACAAATGGCAGACCTCATGAACCCACACAGCACTGTGGCCTGAGCATTATCATCACATAACCCCCAAACCCCAACAGAACCAATAAAAATATTATTTTATGGCTATTTTGAGAAATGTAGCTTTGTACACAAGGATGCATGCACAACACTGTTTACAGAGCTGTATGCACTGGCACTGCTTCAGGATGTTACTTTGCGTAACCCACCAGCACTAACACAACACGATTTCTTCATACACACCGGTGAACAAGGGTTGCCATTGGCTGTTTCCTGCGGGGTTACAGGACTGCTACTGGAGCATGGCCATGACGTCACTAACAGCATAAATAGAATACACCCATTCTGCTTGCTGGCTAAATGATAACATTCTATATTCTATTTGTTACAGAATTGGAACATGCTAGACTCTAGGCACTGTGAAGATAGAGAAATGGCAGAGAAACAGCCAAAGAGGAAAAGGTCTGAAGAGTATGAACAGAGAAGAAAGTTATATGACCAGGCAAGGGCGAGGGTGTTTCAACGCTGGAGAAATTTCCAAGATTTTAAATTTGGCAGGGCTTCTGAGGGAGCACTGAAGGAAGGGTTGTGTTTCAAGTTCAAATATCAGCAATGTCTGTCCTCCCAGCCAGTCTGCACGTTTGTCTGGAGCCAGCTCCCACAACCTCTCCCTCTGCTCATTCATTCCCTATTAGTTTGTTGTCCAATAAACCTCTTAAATTCACCATCGGCTACAGTCTGCTCTTGGGTACTGTTTCGAAGCCTGACAGTTCCTGAGCCACCATTTTGAACCAGTGGTCCTTAAACCATCCACGTGGTCGTGTCCACTCCCGTCTCTCACTTTCGTTGATCCCCAATACATTAGTATAAAGAAAGTTTAGGTTCTTTTTCTCTTCCATTTTTTAAATCTGTCTAATACAACAGAGACACATCATACACTTTTCTCAAACACCGGCAGCTGCTGTGCCATTCATCATAAACTTTGGCTTTGAAACTTCATACAACAAGGCCCAAACAAAGAAGCGCTGAATGCAAAATGGTTAGTAAACATGTTTAGCTCCGCATTGGCTGTCTACCGTTTGCTACGACCTACGGGAGGTTTACTTCGACTGTTGTTTGTTATGAAAAGATGAATGAGCATTTGTTTGCTTGTCAAAGTTGTCGTAGTCGATAAATGTAATCATTTACATCCCGTTGCCTGCCATCACTTTAATTATTAAATTTGGCTGCAAACAGGTTTATTGTTGATCATGTAACGTTAAAGTTTTATTTAGTTAACGTTACACTGGTTTGAGAGTCTGGGGATGTGTTGACTTACAGTAGTTTATAAGCTGTCATTAATTGCATTTCACATTACATGGTTGTGCTCTGTAAATGAAAAACAGGTGACAGAGAATCCCTTATAGCTATGCAGTGTTAGAAGCAGCCTGATTTGAATGCGGCAGGTGATAAAACATTCATTATAACCACGAAAGACTTAAGACTTGGACTCTAGCTCAAAGACTTGTGAGCATCTCTGCTGGATGGTCTCTGTAGACATTAGGGCCACCCTGTTTTTAGATTTTCTTTCTTATTCTGTGCAACTGTCTGCCATTGAGGTTTAATTTTCCCAGAAAGAAGAAGAAAATAATTTTGGATAACTTATACAGGGGCTTAGAGGTAGAGCAGGTCGCCTACTAATCGGATGATCGGTGGTCCAATCCCCCTGCTTCTCCAGTCTGTTGAGCATGCAAGATTCTGAACTCCAAATTGCTCCTGCAGGCTGTGCCATCAGTGTGTGAGCGTGTGTGAATGACAAATGATAGTTTTTTTCTAATGAGCAGTTGGCACCTTGCATGGCATCCACTGTCATCAGTGTGGGAAAAGGGTGAATGTGACTTGTAAATCACTTGGAAGGAGCTATACAAGTACACTCCATTTACATAGGCCCCATCCACACTACTGCATTTTCGAATTAAAACGGAGACCTTTTGCTATGTCTGCACCTCCCGTCCAGACTAAAACGGCAAAAACAATGACCTAAAACGGAGAGGTTTGGAAACACTGCCGACCACGTTTTGCGTTTCGAAACTCCGGAGAGGTTTTAGTGAAGACAGGCAAAAATGGAGAACTTTAGAAACGATGACGCAGACGCTCACGCTCGGCTCTCTGATTGGGTCTTATAAGTCATGCAAAGCAGACACATGGTGCTACTGAGTTTTTGAGTTGGTATTTTTATTAAAATATTCTGTACCGTGCAAATAATACTTCAGTCGATCTGCCTACACTTGTACTGTGCATGTCGCCGTTTACTTTGCAACTCTGTCTGTTTTCCGCCGCCACTGTCCCGTGTTACATTGAGTCACAGTCCCAGCTCGTTATTGGTCCATGCAAAAAGAAATCTGGTCTGATTCTTCGTCTGTATTTCTTTATTCTTTCGCCAGATCTCCTGTAACTACTGAATAGACCATCTGCTTCATGTTTACACCGGCACGCGCATGCCCAGTGTACCCGAACGGGCACGGTATGCCCGTTTTCAGTCGTTTTAATGTAGACGGGGATCAACTCTGATACGCAGCTAAAACGCTGGTGTGGACGGAGATTGTATTCGTTTTAATTCTCCGTTTGTAAACTAAAACTGAGTAGTGTGAATGGGGCCATAGTCCTAGGGGACATTCCTCATGACACCTCCCTCACTTCCACAGCAGAGTTCTAATCGTGAGTCAAAAGGCTTTTAAAGAAAACATAATAGAGGGGTGCAGCTAGCTCAGGTGGTGGAGCATGTGCCCCATGAACAAGGCTGAGTCCTTACTGCAGATTCCTGGGTTCAAATCCGGCCCACAGAGGAACCCGCTGAACAATACACAAAGTTTTCATTTTTTAAATATTATCTGGCAGCAATATTTAAAAGTCATACCAACATGCTGTTACTTCAGTGAGACTGCAGTAGGATGCCAAAGAACATCTCGGGTTACGTATGTAACCCTGGTTCCCCGAGAAGGGGAACGAGAGACTGCGTCGGTTACGACACTATGGGAACGCCTCTAGGCGAAGCAGGTCTGAACGTGAATGAAATCACTCCAATCCTATTGGCCTGTTGCTAGAACGGTAAGGTGTGACGGAATAACCGGAGGAGTATAAAACACACCTGTACACACTCATCATTAGCTTAAACTATGAAGCAGGCGCTTCAGGCGGGGAGAGAGGTGCGGCAGGGAACCAGGGTTACATACGTAACCCGAGACGTTCCCCTTCAAGGGAACTCGAACTGCGTCGGTTACGACACTATGGGAACGAGATACCCACTAAACCGTGCCGAAAACCCCGCCTGCCCCTGTGTGCAATAAAGTGGCACGACTAAGAGGAGAGCGCACGAGTGCCAGGTGCCGAAGGAAGGTCAAGACTGTAAAACCGAATGAATGTGTGCGGAGTGGCCCAGCCAGCCGCTAAACAACATCCTGCAAGAGGCCCCGGAAAGGAGGGCTCGAGAGGCCGCCTTGCCTCTGGTAGAATGAGCCCTCACAGCCACAGGTGAAGGCAAACCGCGCACCTGATAGGCCAGGGAAATAGTCTGAACATCCAGTTGCTAATAGTATGTTTGGATGCAGGGAGCCCGGCCCTGGGAGACCCAAAACACACTAGCAGCTGGTCAGCCTTCCTCCAACAGGAGGACCTCAGAGTGTAAATACTCAGTGCTCTGACAGGGCAGAGCAGATGAAGTCTCCCGTCCTCCGCCGTCACATGAGGAGGAGGATGAAATGCCTGCAGCACTGTGGACCCTGCCGCACAAG
>NW_025737939.1:0-3036 GCF_021292245.1 Micropterus dolomieu
CCTGTTTTTCACTTACAGAGCACAACCATGTAATGTGCAATGCAACTAATGACAGCTTATAAACTACTGTAAGTCAACACACCCTCCAGACTCTCAAACCAGTGTAACGTTAATGAAATCAACATTTTTCAGGGCAGAAACTACCTTTCAGTCAATAAGTAGAGGCTGCAGTCACTTCCTGGCAAGTGAAATACTGCATGTTATTGGTTTCATTGGTTATTTAAAGATATTTTAACAGGTAAAAAGTACTGAATTGGTTGGTACACAGCAAGTAAAATAATGTAGTTATAAGGATAATTGCAAAAGAGATCATGTCTTTATTTTATATGTAACTCAGCAGTAAGTCATGTTAATTATGGGCAACAGTCTGTTTTCCAAATAAAAGATATAAGACATTCACCTTCGAAACATATAATCCATCTGCAACAACAGGCTTCTATTATTGCCTATAATCACGTAAATGTCAGGCCTGGTTACGCCATAAACACTTATTTGGCCACAATTGTGATTATTCTAAAAGAAACAGCAAAGTTTCACAAAGACCTACCTTTGCCATCACCATGGACATAAATTGATGTTGATTTGCACGTTATGTCTGTTTGATCCAGATAAAAACAGCTGTAGTTCAGAATCAGAATCAGCTTTATTGCCACGTATGTGCACACATACGAGGAATTTGACTCAGGATTGTACATTGCTCATGATGTGCTTATTCATACAAAAATACCATAACACAAAAATAAAATAATAATAAAATAAAATCGGACACAAAGTACAGTAGACAACACTAATATACACACTATGAACAAAACAATACAGACATATTGACAAATAGTGCAGTGATCAGAGTGCAAAGGATGCAAGAGTAAATTATTATTCTCATTATGTACATGTTGAAGGTGGATATGATAGACAGGTAGACATACACATACATGTACACAGTGTGATGGAGCATAGTGCAAAGAATGCTGGAATAAATAAATAAGACCTATGACCTTATGACCTGAGGTAGGTGTATTGGTATACAATATATACAATATGACATAGTATGAACAGCACTGAAATAGAGAATGGTGAATAAATAAATAATAAGTGGAAACCAGTAAACAGGTGCTGATTAGAGAGTTACTGGGTTATTACACAGGAATTGTTCCTGACACTGTGAGTCAGAAATCAGCTGTTCATCAGAGTGATGGCTTGTGGGAAGAAACTGCTTCTGAGTCTGTTGGTTTTGGCGTACAGGGCTCTGTAGCGCCTACCAGAGGGGAGGAGCTGGAACAGGTTGTGTCCAGGGTGAGATGGATCTGCAGTAATAAATAATAATAATAATAATAATAATAATAAATTTTATTTATAATGCACTTTACATTTCAGGGAAATCTCAAAGTGCTACAACAACAAGGGGTTAAAAACAGTTCCAGAAAATAACAATCGCAATAAAACACCGTAACAAAAAATTTAAAACCATGACTGTTAAAAGGCCTTTTGAAATAAAAAAGTCTTTAGGCCCTTCTTAAAAACCTCCAGATTTTTTGGGGCCCTTAGGGGCTCTGGGAGGGCATTCCAGAGCCATGGGGCGACTGCCTGGAAGGCCCTGTCTCCCATGGTGGAGAGTTTAGTCCTTGGTTGGTGCAGGCAGTGGGTAGAGGTGGAGGAGCGGAGGTTTCTTAAGGTGGTGAGTGGGGTGAGGAGTTCACTGAGGTAGGCAGGGGCAGTTCCATGTATGCACTGGTGGGTAAGGAGACAGATTTTATATTGAATTCTGTATTGAATGGGCAGCCAGTGGAGGGATTTCAGGACTGGAGTGATATGGTCATATTTGCGCCTCCTCGTCAGGACCCGGGCGGCGCAGTTCTGAATATGCTGGAGCTTTTGCAGTCTCCTGCCAGGGATCCCGACGAGGAGGGCATTACAGTAGTCCAACCTGGAGGAGATAAAGGCATGGATCAACTTCTCAGCATCTAGTTGTGAGAGGGAGGGGCGGAGTTTGGCGATGTTTTTGAGGTGGAGGAAGGAGCCCGCGTTTCCGATTGATGGCAAAGCGACCCTCAGACAGGCGTAGCCCCGGGAGGAACCCGGGGCCGCAAGGTGCGTTCGAAGTGTCGATGATCAATGTGTCCTGCAATTCACATTAGTTCTCGCAGCTAGCTGCGTTCTTCATCGACGCACGAGCCGAGTGATCCACCGCTAAGAGTTGTCAAGGGAGGGAGGGAGAAACATCGCCAAACTCCGCCCCTCCCTCTCACAACTAGACAGCACATTCTACCGTTGTGTTAGACCTCTCCAAATGATTTTTCCCCTCCTCATGCTTTTGTAAAAACAGCTACAAATCCAATAAACTTCTCATCTTGGAATGTGCTTGTTGTCTCAGTCTGAAAGTGCTTAGATGCTCAGTCAGAATCAGAATGCTTTAATGTCATCGAACATAACTCAGCAAGATTTAAGTGCACCTCAATGTACAATAAAATGTTTAAAAAAATAGAAATTCACACATACTGGTAAAAACAGTACTCAGCTGTGATGGTGCTGGCAAAAAGACAATGTGTGCAAATATAAATAAACCATGGAGATCTTTACACTCAGGCATGATACTGCAACAGTCCCAAATTCACCCCACAGTTAATTGTTTCCGACAGTCCAGTTATTTAATGGCCTGTTCACTGGAGATATGGGCCTCAGTAGACATATATAGCGACTCCCAGTGGGCAGTAGAGTGAGCAGGTGGCTACCCGGGTGGCATGTCAGGGAGAGAGGGCAGCTCTGTGTTGTTGATGTTCTGAGCTAATTTAATAATTGCCTTTTTGTTGGCCTGAGTGCAGCTTGTGAACCACACCAGGATGTCGAGAGAGGATTCAACACTGAATAGGCACCCAGGCAACAAATAAAACCGGTACAGTAGCTGCATCCCTGGTACATACCTGTAAGAAAAATTACAAACCTTGACAAAAGCAACTTCAGATTTAGTGCAATGAAAACAATTCTACTAGTATAGGCTATTTACACACCTGTAAAGTTCATACCACTGTCAAAACTTCA
>NW_025737941.1:0-4318 GCF_021292245.1 Micropterus dolomieu
TGCAGTACTTTGATCAGTGGGCCACAGGCTCAGTCAGCACTGTGTTACCTCATTAGACGATAGACAGTGACTGAACAGACATTTATTTAATGAAAACCTTCAGATTCTAACTTTAATAAAGATTTGATTGAGTCCATCTGACAATAATACTCAGTGATTTAATAAACAGTCAGTTGTGCTGTTGATTGTAGAGACACCAAAGACAACACTGTCTCTGTTAGATGGAACAATGGGACATATTTCAGAGTTCCTGCTGCTGTCTGTACAGCTGATGTTGTGCTTTGTTGTCCTCTCAGTCTACCAGGTGGAGGTGGATTCAGAGGTGGAGTCTGTCCTGCTGCCCTGCAAAACCACAGTTCACCTGCCTGAAGACGTCAAAGTGGAGTGGGGGGACAGTTACAAAATGACGGTCCACGTATATAAGAACGGCTCTGACCAGCCTGAAGAACAGCACATTCGTTACAGAGACCGAACAGAGATGAAGCGAAACCTGCTGAGACCTGGAGACTTCAGTCTGACCCTGAAATACCCCACAGATGAAGACAGAGACACCTACACCTGCACCGTCTACAGCAGGGAGAGAGACATCCTGATGAAGAAACAAGTGAAGCTCTGGGTCAGAGGTCAGTGCTGTAGCTACAGGTCAGAGGAACTGTGAAGCAGCACATGGACAAAACAATCCCAGCAGCATCAAGACTCTGATCATTTCCAACAGCTTCCTGTGTTTCTGTCCCCTGTTAGCTGCTGCTCTCATCTGCTTCTGTCAATAAAGTTATTCAAACTGCTGCTGCTGTCTGTGCAGCTCATGTTCTGCTTTGTTGTCCTCTCAGTCTGTCAGGTGGAGGTGGAGGAGGGGGCGGAGTCTGTCCTGCTGCCCTTCAAGACCACAGAGAACCTGCCTGAGGACGCTGAGGTGATCTGGATCTGCGATGAACCCAAACCCACAAAGAAGGTCCACGTGTATCAGAACGGCTCTGACCAGCCTGACCAGCAGGACCAGGTTTACAGAGACCGAACAGAGATGAAGGAAGACCTGCTGAGAACTGGAGACCTCAGTCTGACCCTGAAATCCCCCACAGACAGAGACGGAGGACGATACAGGTGCAAAGTCTACAACATGAATGGAGACCTCATGAGATGGAAATCAGTTGTTCTCAGGGTCAAAGGTCAGTATGCAGACTGAGGTCAGAGTCTCTGTGTTTGTCTCTGTCTGACTGTCCTCTGTCTCCTCTGCAGAGAGAAACAGGAACAGAAGCAGCTCCACTGATCCAACTCCTCTGATGGCCGATCAATCTGTTTGATCTTTGATCATTGATCCGATCTGACTCTGGATCAGAGAGAAAATGGAGGTGAAGCAGCTGATGGAGGACGGATGAAGACAGGAGGACGCTTTGTCAGCTTCCTCTTCACTCTGACTCCTCCTACTGACTCTCACACACAGTCTACACACTCACTATTGATTCCTGCTGATCAGTGATGTCAGAGTGAGGTCAGCGTGATGTCACATGTTGATTCGCTCTGGGATCTGGACTGAAAGGTGTCCCTGTTAACTCAGGGTTTTCATCCAGCTCTGAGTGTGTTGATGTGAAACAGGACAACAACATTATCACAACCATAAAGGGTAGAGCTTCATCTGAGAGCTGCTGAATAAATATTAGATTTCAGATGCTTCAGGAAGCTTTCAGCTGGCAGGGGACACAACAAGACTTTAAACCAGGACTCTGAGACTAAATCCAGGTCGATACAGGTTCCAGTAAGGACACTGGTCATAGTCCACTGAAGCCAACCAGGTGTTAGTGACTGACTCTGATATAATTTACTTTGTGTACTCTGTGCTTACCAGTGTTTTAGCTTTAATGTATCTGTTCTGTCTCATGCAGTGTTTCTGAAATCAGGCTTCATTTCTCTCCAACTTGTTTCAAGATTTAGACTTTCAGTTCAAACCAGGCTGAAACACTCTGAGCTGGTTTGAAGAGAATCAGAAGTGTCTTTATGAGATGGGAGGTGTTAAAGACTGAAGAGGTTTGTCAAGCAAACCAGAGACTCTTGAATGTCCTTCAGAACATAAAAGCTCTCAATAAACTTGAAATAAAGTTGGCTGCAAAAAAAACAAACAAAAAAACATTCTTGCGCTTTTAGTTTGGAGGCACAAAGACTTAATAGGAAAGGATTATGTGAGTAACTGTAGCTGTCATGACGGAGATCTATTTCAGCACCAGTTGCTATCAATGTATTTATTTTTTCTATCAAAGCAATCTGGACATATATTATTGCTGGCGGGGCAGTTTTGGCCGCCTGTTGCCGACTACTGGGTTTTGGGTTCAAAGTCCAGTCAGGAAAAGTCTGCTAATTTTAACATATTTAAATGAAAATATGAAGACGTTGCAGAACATTGATCATTTGTGACAATCACAGCGAACAACGTTTCACTTTCACTAAAGTGTACAGCAGGTGAAATAAGTATTGAACACGTCACCATTTTTCTCGGTAAATATATTTCCGAAGGAGCTATTGACATGAAATTTTCACCAGATGTTGGTAACAACCCAAGTAAGAAACCAAAACAAAGAAGTTCAGAAATAAAGTTATGTGTAATAATGTGAAATGATACAGGGAAAAAGTATTGAACACATGAAGAAAGGGAGGTGCAAAAAGGCATGGAAAGCCAAGACAACAGCTGAAAACTATCAGTAATTAAAAAGCAATCCAGACCCTTGTCAGTGCAAATTAATATCAGCTGGTTCAGTCCCAACTGATGGCCTACAAAAAGGTCTCATTGCCAAGGTGTCACACAAGACATATCCCATGATGGGTCAAAGCAAAGAGCTGTTTCAAGACCTTTGCAACCGAGCTTTGTGTCGATCGACTTCCGGACGCCGAAGACTGGATGATTCACGGCTAGGAGGAGTTGTACGGTTTGGAGGGCGATTCAAATTACTTTGAGACTCATTAATCTTACAAGGGACAAGTAGTTGATATCTCAATTGGCATCTCCTGTGAGAGTTTGTGTTGTGAGCTGAAGCAGCAGGCAGCTCCCCAACGAGGGATGGGCTATGCCGCCGAAGGGGAAAACTAGTGATGGTGCAGGGAGTAATGACAAAAAGTCCAGACAATCTGAAAAAAGAGATAGATCTGACAATGGAAGTGGAAGTGAGAGTGACGAGTCCCAAAGCACAAGGAAAATGCCAAGATCTGAAGAGGAGGGTGAATTTAGGATGATAGTTAAATTCAAAGATAAAAGTGACAAAGCCTTAAACCCACTCAGACTATCGGAGGAGCTAAAAAACAAAATGGGAAAAGTTCTAAATGTGAAAATGATGATGAATGGGAATATACTTGTTTTTTGCAGAAATGATAATCAGAGGTTGAATGCCCTTAAAGTTCGGCATTTGCTTAACAGGCCTGTTGAATGTTTTATTCCTGGTCAGGCTAAAAATGCTAAAGGAGTGATCTATGTAAGCCTTGAGATAGAAGAGAGTGACATCTTGAAGAATTTAAAGGGAGCTGAGGGTGAAGCTGTACGGAGATTCAAAGAAACCGGTACTGCTGTGCTATTAACATTCAAGCAAGATATTGTGCCAGCAAGGGTCAGCCTTGGATATATTAGCTTGCCAGTGAGACAGTACCCCCACTGCGTTGTTACAATTGTCAACGCTATGGCCATGTAGCAGCAGCATGCGGAGGGAAAAAAAGATGTGGGAAGTGTGGAGGAAGCCATGACTTTATTTAATGTAAAGCTGATATAGTCAAGTGCTGTAACTGTGGCGGAAATCATGTATCTTCATTTAGGGGGTGTGAGCATCATGTTAGAGCTGTGGGAGTAGAGAAATTGAGAGTTGAAGGCAAAATATCATATGCAGATGCCCTGAAGAAAGTGAGGGGAACGGGGGAACCTTCCAGACAAGTGGTAGTTGAAGTACCTTCTGATTCCCAGGCTGATAGGGAGAAAGTGAGGCAGATTGTGGGAACCCAGTCATTCCTGGCATTCATGGTAGATGTTCTGTGGGCAGTTAGAGACCAAACCAGAAGATCTGACGTTATTAAAGTGGTGGTGGATGCTGCAGATAGATTTCTGGAAGAGGCATATATGGGTCCTGAAGAGTTGCACAAGTATATGAGACAGAAACTGGAAGTTTATGAAAGAGGTAGGGGAAAACAAAAGATCACTGACAGTAATGAGGAATGTACTGGGGAAAGAAACATGGACATAAATGATGATAGTTAAATTGCTGATGTTTTACATCTTACAATGGAATGCACGGAGTTTGATGGCTAATGGACAGGAACTTAAGAGATTTGTTGATGAATTTAAGGATCT
>NW_025737942.1:0-1325 GCF_021292245.1 Micropterus dolomieu
GCATGTTGTAAGTAGTGCAAAAGGTACCTCAGAGACATCAGTGAAAGATGTTGACGACGATGGTAACGGTCAACAGAAAGTTCTTCCCCATGCTCACCCTGCAGCCATGATCAACCCAAGCTTCCTCACAGGTGAACACACACACACACACACACACACACATTAATACAGACACCACGCCCCCGGTCACACCCACAGTAACTGATGACGTGACGATGCGCGTGCATGTACACTACAGTGCAAAGAAAAGAGAGGAAACCCAATAAAAACCCAAACAAACCCAGTGTATGGCTCCTACATTCCGGCCCCCAATTATTTTATAGTAATAATTGACCACCACTACAACCCTCTTGTGGGAGACAAACACCAGTTAGAAATGCAAAGTGAAATGTTCCCTTAAAAGGTCCTGTTAATGCCAAAGTTCAAGTCTGCTATATCCAAGGATCTTCACTGCTCCTCTGCTTCCTGCAGAAGGCAGACTTTGGTTATTGGCCTTGTCAAATAGCTGGTTTTAGTTTTAATCTGTACACTTTGCACCAGTCCATTTTTGTCCGGAACAGTATCCACAATTCTTCCTATAATCCAAGCATTACGAGGTGCCATCTCATCCACTAGCACCACAAGATCTCCTGGGACAAAGTTTCTTTTGGCAGTATTCCACTTCTGTCGCTCCTGAAGTCCAGGAAGATATTCCTTCACCCAGCGCTTCCAGAACAAATCCGACATATACTGCACTTGTTTCCAGCGACGATGACTGTAAACATCCTCCTTCTCGAACAATCCTGGTGGCAACGAAGGTTGCAACTTAAGCAGAAGAAGATGGTTAGTAGTCAATGCCTCCAAGTCTTGAGGATCTGTTGATGCCTTTGTTAAAGGGCGGCTATTAACAATAGCTTCAGCCTCACAGAACACTGTCACCAAGCCTTCTTCATCCAGGGTCTGAGTCTTCAAAATAGAGTTTAGCACCTTACGGACTGACCGAATTAGCCTTTCCCAAGCACCTCCATGGTGGGATGCTGTTGGGAGATTAAAAACCCATTTCACATTCTTTTGTAACAGCACGTCATTGATGAGGTTCTGATTCAGATTCTCAATGGCGTTCCTCAGTTCACGCTCAGCGCCCACAAAGTTAGTGCCATTATCCGAATGGATTTCCAAAACTTGACCACGTCTCGCCAAAAACCTTCTGAAACCATTAATGAAGGAGTCTGTGTCCAAAGAAGACAAAACTTCAAGATGTATGGCTCGCATCGCTAAGCACGTAAAAATTAGCCCATACCTCTTGACCACAGCTCTTCCACGTTTAACCTCAAATGGTCCAAAAC
>NW_025737943.1:0-3385 GCF_021292245.1 Micropterus dolomieu
CTTTTCCAGGTTCATCAGGACAAATCATCCTGACTCAGTCTCCTGGATCTCAGTCTGTTGTTCCAGGACAGGCTGTCTCTCTCAAATGTAAAGCCAGTTCAAGTGTTAGTACTAGCTACCTCCACTGGTACCTTCAGAAACCTGGAGAAGCTCCTAAACTCCTGATTTATGGAGCTACAACTCGTCAGTCTGGAGTTCCAGATCGTTTTAGTGGAAGTGGATCTGGGACTGACTACACTCTGACCATCAGTGGAGTTCAGGCTGAAGATTCAGGAGTTTACTACTGTCAGCAGGGTTCCAGCTATCCACTCACACAGTGATACAACGTCGTACAAAAACCTCCCTCAGCTGGAGAGGAACTGATCTGACTCAACAGCTGCACTGAAACTAAAACAGAGGTTCATAAAAAACATTTAGACAATAATAACAACACTTTAAACATTTCAACACTAAATATTCTGTATTTAAGCCAAACATTTATAATCTAATTGAACTATTCTTCTGAAATTCACAAAGTATCATAACACTAAAATTGTAAATTCTTATGATTTTATATCTTACAATTTTTCATAGGAACTTCAACATACTTAACGAAATATCATCTCAATAAAATCTAATTTCATTCATCTAGTCAAAATGACCAATCATGTCTATAACAACATGTATAAATAACTTAATTTGTGTTTTTTATTGCAGCAAACACATTTATTTCATAATGGAACCAAAAGGTTCATGGAGTAAATAAATCAGCAACATTTGAATTATTTCCTTTTATCATCTTTAGTTTTATTCAAGTGAAAAGGTTCTTTGGATACACAAACAATTACAAGATTAAAGTTATTACCATTAAGACAGTTTTACCAGGGATTTTGTTCCAAAGAGGTTTATTATTACAGAAAAATCTGTAACGACAGCAGGAAAGGTTTTACAGTCATGAATGAATTCAAATTGATTGTGAAAAAATATGGAATTCTACGACCATCACTGGTTTGTACTAATCAAAATATAATGAGGAGTTATGTCTGACTTTAAAATCTCTCTCAATATACTGTAACTTTAGAAATATATCATGACGTTAAACTGTTGTTCTCTGGATGTAAAACAGTCACTGACACCATCAAGAGAACATTTATTAAGACACTTTGATGATAATAAACATGAAAACAGCTGATTGGATTAAAAGGTCTTTATTATCTGGAAACACTGAAATAACATTGAAACAGTGCAACAAGCTAGTAAATCTTGCTGTTGAAAGATGTCAAATAAAAGAGAGAGACAGTTCCAGAGTGCAGAGTGAGAGCAGGAGCAGAGGAAAACCAGTAGCAGAGTCCCAGTGAGTCAGGTCAGGACTGGGAACACTGGTCTCTCCTCAGTGTCTCTGAGAGCGGAGTCTGGGAGCCCTGGGTGGCCTCACAGGTCACAGAGCCCACCTTCCTCCACTGGTCTGCAGAGAGCCTCAGGGTGCTGCTCCAGCTGTAGTGGCCGTCCTTCTGCAGCACCCCGGGGCTCCTGCTCTCCTCCCAGCTGCTGCTGCTGCTGCTGCTGCTGCTGCCGTCCACCTTCCAGGCCAGACTCCAGTCTGAGGGGAAGCCCTTGTTGGCCAGGCACATGAGCGTGGCCTTCCCCTGCTGCAGCTCCTCGCTGGAGGGGGGCAGCACCGTCAGGGTGGGACGGACGTCACCCACTGGAGGAGGAGACAGAGAGACAACATGAAGAAAGTTCATGCACAGAGAAAATAAACTCCACCCTGTTGGTTGCAGCAGAGGAGGCTGCTGGTTCTGTTGGTCTTCCTCAGACTGGATGAAACTGGTCTTCAGGGTTTCACTTCCCTCTCTCAGCTCAGTAACCATGGCAACAGACAGGCATCACTGCTGAACCATGAAGATAAAGTTTCGGGCGGGAAACTCTTTCTTTAGCTGAATTAACATCTTAAACTTCAGAGTTCAACAATTAAAGACTTTTATTTGTTCTTCAGATTTTTCAGCTCAAATCCAAACTCATCAGAGACGGTGTGTGTTTGCTCTCTTCATTTACGCAGACATCACTACTGAACCACGACAACAGACGGACTGAACTACTGAAAACAGTTTGAAGTGCTACAAATGCTTTTTCCAGATCAAACAAATATTCTACCAATACAGCATGTGATTAAACTAACTGCAGTGATATTATGATATTCATTGGTTATAGTGAGGATGTGACATGTCGTTAAATTCATCAGTCTGGGAGGAAGACTGAGTAAAACACATTCAATGTTTCCAGATAAAACACTCACTAAATAAATTCTTGATAGATTTCTTCAGCTGAAAATTGGAGATTATTACATTTAAATCAATTCAGTATATTTTGTTTTAGTCATAATTGTTTCAACATAATTTCTTTTCAGAGGACAAAATTAGGAATCAAAATATTTTCTTTAATAACTAACTGTAGTTTTTAAGAACAGTAAAATTATAAGAATGTACAAACTGTGTAAATGAACATTTTAAGTGTAACTAAAGAGTTTCTTCATCAGACAGAATTTTATCTGTATCACAGTGAAGTAATGGTCACTGCAATAATATTAAATTTCAACTATCAACCAACATCTTTAACTAAAGCTTGATTTTATTCAATATAAAAAGAATATATATAGAATCTGAGTTCATGTAGAAGTCAAAAGTACTTACAGTTAACATCCAGTCTGGTTCCTCCACCAAAAGTCAACCACAGTGATACAAACTGATTGAGTCGTCGTACAAAAACCTCTCACTGTAGAGAGACACGGCTCTCTGACTTTGAACACAACAAACTCAACAAAAACACTTCCTGTTTTTAAAAGAATGAACTATTTCATGTTATATTTATCAAACAGTGACACAGTTGTTCAGAATGAATCCCATTTTTACGTATTTATTGTTCCATTGGTCTGAAAGTCAAATTGATCCCTCTAGAATGAAATGAAAGCAGACAGAAGATGTTGTAAAAGAAAATCTTTCTGCAGTCATCAAAGCAAATGTCCATAAAAATGATCACTGACACATTCCTAATCAATCCTCTGGTAAACGTATTGATCCATTGAGAAGCAGCATCATCAGAGTAATCCAAGTCCCTGTTGGAGTCAGTCAGAGCATTTCCATAGAGAGCCACTTTGCATCAGCAGCACCATGCTCCAGTGCTCTGGGAGACTTTATAGTCCTGAGAGTTGAACACTGGATGACTGACAGCTGTCCTTCATGACAACAGAAGCCACAGAAATCCTCCTCATCAAAAACATGACTTTGGTCTCCGTCCTCATCTGGACTCTCCTCTGCTTCACTCAGGGTGAGGAAAATCATTTTTCTGTGATGTGAAAATCATTTGGAGTGTAGCTGAGTTTCACCTCACCATCTCATGTCCAGTGTTT
>NW_025737944.1:0-2426 GCF_021292245.1 Micropterus dolomieu
TCTCGAGAGTTGGCGGTTCGGCATCGAGATGTCGTTCTGGCTCATCTGCGGCGTTTAGGGCTGAGGCTCAACGCAAAGAAGAGTGTGCTGGCGCCCACCCAACGGACTACGTTCCTAGGGGTAGTATGGGATTCGACAACGATGCGGGCACAATCGTCTCCGGCACGTGTCGACACCATATTGGCTGCCGTGAAAGGGGTGTAGTTAGGCCACGCCATCACTATAAAACACTTTCAACGAGTGTTGGGTCTCCTGGCGGCTGCGTCCAGCGTAATACCATCTGGACTGCTGCACATGAGACCCCTGCAGTGGTGGCTAAGGAACAAGGGTTTTTCCCCGAGGGGAAATCCTCTCCGTCTGATTTGGGTTACGCGCAAGTGTCTTCGTTCCCTATCAGTTTGGAAGGAAACTTGGTTCCTGTCCCAGGGGCCCGTGCTGGGAGGGTCTTGTCGCCGGCCCGTCATTTCGACAGACGCCTCCCTCACGGGCTGGGGCGCGGTCATGGACGGCCGCTTTGCAAGGGGATCCTGGCAGGTGCATCAATCCGAGTGGCATATCAACTGTCTCGAGATGTTGGCCTTGTTCCAGGCTGTAAGGAGTTTCCTGCCCGATCTCCAAGGCCACCACGTCCTGGTTCGTTCCGACAACACAGCGGTGGTGGCCTATCTGAATCACCAGGGCGGTCTGCGCTCTCGCCCTCTGTACAGACTGGCGCGTCAGATCCTCCTGTGGTCCCAGCAGAGGTTATTATCGCTCAGGGCGATGTATCTCCGGGGACGCAGAATTAGGGAGCAGACCTGCTGTCGAGGCAGGGGCCGAGGCCCGGGGAATGGAGACTTCACCCCGAAGACGTGGATCTGTTTGCGTCTCAAGAGACTACGCACTGCCCGCTATGGTTTTCTCTCGTTCCTCCAGCCCCGTTGGGTCTGGACGCCATGGTACATTCGTGGCCGAGGCTACGTCTGTACGCTTACCGTTCTAGCAACAAGCCAATAGGATTGGAGTGATTTCATTCACGTTCAGACCTGCTTCGCCTAGAGGCGTTCCCATAGTGTCGTAACCGACGCAGTGTCTCGTTCCCCTTCTCAGGGAACCAGGGTTACATACGTAACCCGAGACGTTCTCTCCGTAGCTCCGGCTTCCTCCCACCATCCAAAGACATGTGGACTAGGTTGATTGGTGACCCTAAATTGTCCTTAGGTGTGAGTGTGAGTGGTTGTTTGTCTATGTGTGGCCCTGCGATGGACTGGCGCCTTTCGCCCGATGTCAACTGGGATTGACTCCAGCCCCCCCGCGACCCTGTAAGCAGGATAAGCGGTTGATGATGGATGGATGGACAATTGATCACATCTTTGAAAAATTAGAATAGATAAACTACAGAAATCAAACAGTCAGACTCCACTGTTGCATGAAATCCACATGTGGACAGTTGGTTTGTGGTGGATAAAAACTACATTTTACTCTTTGTAGAGTAAATGTTTTTACTTAAAACATCAACTTGTAAATAATACATACTAGCCTACTATTTTTTTTTTTAGCAATTATAAGCAATAAATATTTGGAAAACAAGGAGAACCATGATATAGTAACCCAAAATGGAGTTAAAATACCTGTTCACAAATGTGGACACCACGCATTAAAGGGTTAAAATAGCTTCAGCAATAGCTAGCTATGCTGACTGAAGTTGCCCTATGACGTGACACCTGACAACAAAATGATAAAATGACTTTGTGTGATGGATGGACATAACGTGTATGTCTATTTAAGAAAATAAAAACATTCAATGGTTACTAACTGTGATTAGTTGTCTCGAGCAACTGGCAGATGGAAGCAGAGAAAATTGCAGACAGCTGAGTCTGAGTGTTGGTCTCACAACGGAGATGTACTGCCAATATGACCTCCTGAATTATGTATATATTTATTTTATTGGTGTTTGGAAAACACTAAAACTGATTTATTGATACTTGTAGAAGCTAACAGTGTGTAAGGAGAGAGACACGTCCACATGAGCACAGGTTCAGCTCAGGATATTTACAATGTGATGAACTGTTAGTAGTGTTAACGTTCCTTCTTCCATCTTTCTTTGTCTAAATATTTTAAACTGCGATGTTTCTTGCTTTATTTATTATGTCCTAGAGAAGACTTGTTTTAACTGTGATGGACTTGGCATTGAAGTTCACCATGGCGTGGACCTCGCTGTGACAAAAACTAACCATATAGATGAACATGAACGTCTCGGGTTACGTATGTAACCCTGGTTCCCCGAGAAGGGGAACGAGAGACTGCGTCGGTTACGACACTATGGGAACGCCTCTAGGCGAAGCAGGTCTGAACGTGAATGAAATCACTCCAATCCTATTGGCCTGTTGCTAGAACGGTAAGGTGTGACGGAATAACCGGAGGAGTATAAAGCACACCTGTACACA
>NW_025737945.1:0-2606 GCF_021292245.1 Micropterus dolomieu
ATCAGGGAGCCTCAATACGAAGGAAGGGTCTGGAGGAAGAGCTGCGGAAGGCGAGGCTGGAGGTGGATGTAGCCTGGAGGGACAGGGTCCACGCAGAGCTGGAGGTCGGCAGGCTGACCGAGGAGGTCCAAGCCCTGGACCTGCAGAGGCAGAGGGAGGCTCGGGACCAGGTAAAAGCCAAGACAAAACTGGACCAAAGCAGGAAGGAGCTGGAGGAGGAACAGAGGGCACAGATCTGGCTGAGGGAGAAGGTCAGTCAGCTGGAGCATGAGATGAGGCTCCTAATTCAAACCCATCAGCAGGATGTGGCCCACTTGGAGGCCACTTTGACTCATTCCAGAGCCACAATGTCACCCACACTGGCTCAAAGGGGCAACCAGACACCAGACCTTCTACAGCTGGGACAGGAGTACTCTGAGAGGGCCACCAGGGCACGGCAGGAGGCAGCAGAGGCCTATGAGGGGCCGTTAGCTCGGCTAGAGGAGTCACTTAACCACACAAAAATGACAATAGCCCTTCACAACTGATCACAACCTTGAAAAAAATCTTGTTCTTATTTGATAAGTGGCTTTAAAATTGATGATCACTATTGATTCATTTTGTTTCAGTCAACAAATGAAATAATGATTTCAGCATTACAATAAACTTCATATGTCATTATAGTGTAAGTCGATCGATATATTATAGAGGTCCTTTTGCTTTTTAGATTGTTTTTAGAGAAACTGTGAAAATAACTGTTGCAATTTGGGGAACTTCGACCGTGTGAAAATAATCTTCACATACAGTTTCTTGTGAAACGTGCAATCTCTCACAGTGTATGGTGTCTCTTTAGTAGCGTCACATGGTGAAAATAGAAACAAGTCACAAACCACAGGGGAAGGCGAACAGTTGATAATCAGCATCTGCATGACTTGTGGGAGAAAATGCCGTTAGTGTTTCTTCTATTGCATGTCAATGACATGGCTGGTCAATTCTTTAAAGACTTTTTAAAGAACAATTAGATTTTATTCTCTTAACATTTGATCAAACCACAGAATGGCAGTGGCACAGAGAATGTGTGTTTTTACCCATGATACTTCACTGTGAGAAACCTTTCTCATATCTTTTTTTTAACCACTTTCTTTTCCTATTTCACTTGCTGTTTTGGCAGGAGCACTTGGAGGGCCTTGAGGCAGACAAAGAGGAGCTGGGCCAGCAGACTGATTGTCTCCCTCTGGAGAACCAACTCCTGCTGCAGCTGAAGATGTCTCTGGGCCTGGAGGTGGCAACGCACAGGTACGCTGCACTGTCAGCTGCTTTTATAAAGAAAACCAATAGAGGATGGAGATAACAACCATTAATAGATTTTTTATACCTGATTATGCTTTGCAGGGTTAAGTGGTCTGGAGCCTATCCCACCATGCAGTAGGTGAGAGGAGGGTATGAGGGAAAGTGACATACTCTTATATATACTTACAGTACATACTTATACAGACTGACTTCAAGGTAAAGACAAGGTCCCTGAGCAAAGCAGTCACCATCTCTACCCCCTTGTACATTTATAGTTACATATATTGATCCAGGGCCGATCATTCACCGATCAATACGAAGAAAATATGTACGATTCCATCCAGAAGGTCACACTGTATTTGTATTCTAAAAATGAACAAGATGAGACAGTCGATATCAATCTAATGTCTGTGTATGAAGGATAGAGCTGGAGATGGGATACATTTAGCCGAGCTTAGCATTAAGACAGGACATTTATTTATTTATAAGGACAACACACATTAATCAACATTACTGTAAATGTGCCAGTGTTAGCCAGCAGACAGTGTGGAAACCCTTTGCCTGGCTCTGTCTGAAAAACAAATACACCTATCAACCCCTCACTACACTGTAATCCCAAACAGTTGTACTAGCTCATAACTAATGAGGTCATTACAGTCAAATGTCCTTATGCAGTTGGCCAAACTATAAAGTATCGAGCTCTGTTGAGATTTATGCCACTTTAATTGAATAGGGCTCAAAATTTGATAGCTAATTTCTGTGGAACACTCAAAAAGTTTAGGAACCATACAGTTGTGTCATGACGTTATTGACGTCATGACGTTTGGTGGATGGGTCTTATCTCTCCCTCAGGAAAGCTGAATCAGCCATCTTGAATTTGCCTTCATGCGGTGAAGTTTTCATGGAAGTTTTGGAAAGCCCCACAGATTAATTTGTTTTTATTTGTTTGCAATGCGCACTTTTATCCCCTTGCTTCAAACCACCACCTCAGTTTTTTTCATCATCATTATTGGCCTGCCTTTTTTTCAGCGCCGTCTTATTATCAGCCCTGATTTGGTAAGTAACTCTAACGTTTTTTTATTGTTGTTTTTTTAATTGAATTTCGATAAATAGTCTTACATTTGGAACTGGGAATACATGTGTACAATGTGCACAGTGAATATTTGTTGTAAATAGTTTACAAATCCAAGTAATTGTAACTTTAGAAGTTGTTGAATCTGACTTACAACGGTGTAAAGTTATCAGCGGGTTTCCTGGAAGAACTACATTTCCCATAATGCATGTTTTCCCGTGAGATTACGTGGAGGAACGACCATGAGTTTGAACTGTCTCGTGGA
>NW_025737946.1:0-1279 GCF_021292245.1 Micropterus dolomieu
ACAGCTGCCAGGGGTTCAGTATCTTGCCCAGGGACACGGGGATTGAACTGCCGACCTTCCGATTAACAGGCAACCCGCTCTATCTCCACCCCACAGTTTGAAAGTAAATTATTTGCTGAAATACTGTTATGACCAAATGCTTTACTGGTTTCTACTCAGCAAGTTGTATTTTAAATATAAAATCACTTCACACTTTCCAGAGCATTTATGAGCCAAGTTATTATAACTGTGATTTAGGGAACATTTTGTCAACAGGACCTCTCTCTCACCTCTATCGTCTCTACATGTTCATTTGGTTCAGAGGTGGAGCTCCGAGTTTTCTTCTTCCTGGATTGAGTCCAACAACAACAAATACAAATTTTAACAATAATGAAATTCAAAACACTAAAATTAAAAGAAGTTTGAAGAATAAAAGAGCGGTGACTGAACTGATGGATTGTGATTGTTTTACCTCGTCCACAGATTCAGGAGAAGCAGAGGAATCAGCATCAAGACCACCAGAGTCAACCTGATGATATTCATTATTATTGATGAATTCCCTAAAAATACAGACAGATATGTGATTTCCCTCATTAGCAGGATTCAACTGATAAATGACTTTGCCAGATGATCCTGTCTGTTAGTCAGTCAGTGTGATCCATGATGGAGGTTCCTCCCTGAGCAGCTACAGAAAAACTTGTAGCTTTGGAAATGCTTTTTACTTTTTGTTGCACGAGCAATGTGAGTGAGAGTGTTTTTTTTTTTTTTTAATATTAACATGTGAATCAGGTCTGGTGCATTAAACATTTGTGTATGCAGGTGAATGCAAAAACGTACCTGCCACAACAATCAGATGTAAGGTGGAGTTATGACGTCCTCTTCTGTTCTGGGCTTCACAGTAATAATTCCCACTGTGTTCAGCTCTGAAGTCAGTGATGGTGAAGTTCTGTCCTGATGCTTTTGGTGAGTCTTCATTCTCCTTGTACCAGGTATAATTAGCTGCTGGGTTAGCATCACTGCTGCAGGTCAGAGTCACTGAACTGCCCTCCACTATCTCAGCAGAGGGACTCACTGACACAGAGGGAAACTTTGGAGCATCTGCAGGAGATATTAACATACATTAACTTTAAAATGTTTTTGTAAAACAGTCTTTTGTTGTTGATAGTTCAATCCTAAAGAGAATCATTTATTCAGGAAGAAATTAAAGAAAGAAAAACAGATTACATTTCCATTTTTTTTTAGATGTTTGATTATTGCTGCTGTCCAGAGTTGCTGTGGTCACAAAAATTCTGAAGACTTT
>NW_025737947.1:0-1153 GCF_021292245.1 Micropterus dolomieu
CTGTTCCTTTATTTATCCTTCCTTCCTTCCTTCCTTCCTTCCTTCACAATTCCTTTAGTTATCCTTCCTTCCTTCCTTCCTTCCTTCCTTCACAATTCCTTTAGTTATCCTTCCTTCCTTCCTTCCTTCACAATTCCTTTAGTTATCCTTCCTTCCTTCACAGTTCCTTTATTTATCTGTCCTTCCTTCCTTCCTTCCTTCCTTCACAGTTCCTTTATTTATCTGTCCTTCCTTCCTTCCTTCCTTCCTTCACAGTTCCTTTATTTATCTGTCCTTCCTTCCTTCACAGTTCCTTTAGTTATCTGTCCTTCCTTCCTTTCCTTCCTTCCTTCCTTCACTGTTCCTTTATTTATCCTTCCTTCCTTCCTTCACAATTCCTTTAGTTATCCTTCCTTCCTTCCTTCCTTCCTTCCTTCCTTCCTTCACAGTTCCTTTAGTTATCTTTCCTTCCTTCCTTCCTTCCTTCCTTCCTTCACAGTTCCTTTATTTATCTGTCCTTCCTTCCTTCCTTCCTTCCTTCCTTCACAATTCCTTTATTTATCTGTCCTTCCTTCCTTCACAGTTCCTTTATTTATGTCCTTCCTTCCTTCCTTCCTTCCTTCCTTCACAGTTCCTTTATTTATCTGTCCTTCCATCCTTCACAGTTCCTTTATTTATCTGTCCTTCCTTCCTTCCTTCACAATTCCTTTATTTATCTGTCCTTCCATCCTTCCTTCACAATTCCTTTAGTTATCTGTCCTTCCATCCTTCACAGTTCCTTTATTTATCTGTCCTTCCTTCCTTCCTTCCTTCCTTCACAATTCCTTTATTTATCTGTCCTTCCTTCCTTCACAGTTCCTTTATTTATCTGTCCTTCCATCCTTCACAGTTCCTTTATTTATCTGTCCTTCCTTCCTTCCTTCCTTCCTTCCTTCCTTCACTGTTCCTTTATTTATCTGTCCTTCATTCCTTCACAGTTCCTTTAGTTATCTGTCCTTCCTTCCTTCCTTCCTTCCTTCCTTCACAATTCCTTTATTTATCTGTCCTTCCTTCCTTCACAATTCCTTTATTTATCTGTCCTTCCATCCTTCACAGTTCCTTTATTTATCTGTCCTTCCTTCCTTCCTTCCTTCCTTCCTTCCTTCTCTGTTCCTTTTTTTATCTTTCCTTCTTT
>NW_025737947.1:1173-3163 GCF_021292245.1 Micropterus dolomieu
TCCCCCCTTCCTTCCTTCCTTCCTTCCTTCCTTCCTTCACACTTCCTTTATTTATCTGTCCTTCCTTCCTTCCTTCCTTCCTTCCTTCACAGTTCCTTTAGTTATCTGTCCTTCCTTCCTTCCTTCCTTCCTTCCTTCACAATTCCTTTATTTATCTGTCCTTCCTTCCTTCACAATTCCTTTATTTATCTGTCCTTCCTTCCTTCACAGTTCCTTTATTTATCTGTCCTTCCTTCCTTCACAGTTCCTTTAGTTATCTGTCCTTCCATCCTTCCTTCCTTCCTTCACAGTTCCTTTAGTTATCTGTCCTTCCTTCCTTTCCTTCCTTACTTCCTTCACTGTTCCTTTTTTTATCTGTCCTTCCTTCCTTCCTTCCTTCCTTCCTTCCTTCCTTCACAGTTCCTTTAGTTATCTGTCCTTCCTTCCTTTCCTTCCTTCCTTCCTTCCTTCACAGTTCCTTTAGTTATCTGTCCTTCCTTCCTTTCCTTCCTTCCTTCCTTCACTGTTCCTTTATTTATCCTTCCTTCCTATCCTTCACAGTTCCTTTAGTTATCTGTCCTTCCTTCCTTCACAGTTCCTTTAGTTATCTGTCCGTCCTTCCTTCCTTCCTTCCTTCCTTCCTTCCTTCCTTCTCTGTTCCTTTATTTATCCTTCCTTCCTTCACAATTCCTTTAGTTATCCTTCCTTCCTTCCTTCCTTCCTTCCTTCCTTCCTTCCTTCACAATTCCTTTAGTTATCCTTCCTTCCTTCCTTCACTGTTCCTTTATTTATCCTTCCTTCCTTCACAGTTCCTTTAGTTATCTGTCCTTCCTTCCTTTCTTCCTTCCTTCCTTCACAGTTCCTTTAGTTATCTGTCCTTCCTTCCTTTCCTTCCTTCCTTCCTTCACTGTTCCTTTATTTATCTGTCTTTCCTTCCTTCCTTCCTTTACAATTCCTTTAGTTATCCTTCCTTCCTTCCTTCCTTCACAGTTCCTTTAGTTATCTGTCCTTCCTTCCTTTCCTTCCTTATTCCTTCTGTTCTCGTCCTCTCCTCCGTCCTCCATCTGATTGGTTGCTTGTGTTTGCAGGCTTTTATTTTGACACCATGGAGATCACACCTCCTGCAGTAGGAGTTCACCTCTTTGATTCAGACGACAACAAGGTGGGTGGAGAGACATTCACTCTCACAGACAGAGAGAGAGAGACATTCACTCTCACAGACAGAGAGAGAGAGACATTCACTCTCACAGACAGAGAGAGAGAGACATTCACTCTCACAGACAGAGAGAGAGAGACATTCACTCTCACAGACAGAGAGAGAGAGACATTCACTCTCACAGACAGAGAGAGACATACATTCACTCTCACAGACAGAGAGAGAGAGACATTCACTCTCACAGACAGAGAGAGAGACATTCACTCTCACAGACAGAGAGAGAGAGACATACATTCACTCTCACAGACAGAGAGAGAGAGACATTCAGTCACAGAGAGAGAGAGAGAGAGAGAGACATTCAGTCACAGAGACAGAGAGAGAGAGACATTCAGTCACACAGAGAGAGAGAGACATTCAGTCACACAGAGAGAGAGAGAGACATTCAGTCACACAGAGAGAGAGAGAGAGAGAGAGAGACATTCACTCACAGAGAGAGAGACATTCAGTCACACAGAGAGAGAGAGAGACATTCAGTCACACAGAGAGAGAGAGAGAGAGAGACATTCACTCACACAGAGAGAGAGAGAGACATTCAGTCACACAGAGAGAGAGAGAGACATTCAGTCACACAGACAGAGAGAGAGACATTCACTCTCACAGACGGAGAGAGAGAGACATTCACTCTCACAGACGGAGAGAGAGAGACATTCACTCTCACAGACAGAGAGAGAGACATTCAGTCACACAGAGAGAGAGAGACATTCAGTCACAGAGAGAGAGAGAGAGAGAGACATTCAGTCACAGAGAGAGAGAGAGAGAGAGACATTCACTCACAGAGAGAGAGAGAGAGAGACA
>NW_025737948.1:0-1468 GCF_021292245.1 Micropterus dolomieu
GCACTATGACAAAGTCTTAAAAATGATTTTTATTTCAAAGTGAAAAAAATTGGTAGCTTCCCCAGTCTAGCACCACCCTTGGCATCGGAATATGCTCTGCCAACAGCGGCTTCAGACAGTATGGGCTCATTGACTATACTAAGGTCCCATCCCACTGAAACCGTGTCATTAGTTCAATCACCGAAGCGCCAAGGAGGCTTCTAGACCGCTACCTAATATTAATCAATTCTCCAGCGGTATTTATACCCCTCCATCTTCCACCCCTTCTCACTCACGGTGTCAACTTTTCGTTTCAGGCCATTCTCATGGCTGACACACTCTCCCTCTGAAAGTCACTTGCCAGACACTGTTTTCACATTTGAAATGGCTTTACTTTTGAAGTGATGGGCTTTGATCCGCCGAGGATCCCCCTCGGAATTCTGGGTAACCGCTAATACTGCTGCGTTAAATGGATGTTTTAAGAATTCTCACGACATGTCGATAAAATATGAAGCTTTGTCACTTAAATGCTGATTGATGAGGTGGGCTATAAGTTAAATCCCATGTCTTCTAGTCACACCTGCCGCTGCAACACTGTTGACTTGTTTTGTCTGCTGGAAACATCATCCATCACATTGTTTTATCATTTTGTTATTTTTCAAAATCACCTGCCCTCGCGTGGAATCGAACATTCTGCTCCAGGAAGGAAAAAGAGCTGCGTTGCCACCTTGATCCCCAACAACGGCTCAGTGTGGGGGTGGCGGCTCTGTTTCAACATTTAGGGCCCTATCTTGTGAATAGTGCCGTCCTGTGCGCCTTTGTTGGTCTTTAACTTCAGACACTTTGATCCAAAGCGACTTCATAGCTATACCACGAGGGGTTAAGTTTCTTGCTCAGGTAACATGGGAGTCTCACAGAGGATTCGAACCCGGGGATCCCACACCAAAGGCAGGAGTCTTTCCGACTGCGCCACTCTGCTACTCCAGGGAATGACTCTGGTTGTCAGAGGATTTACGCACAAGGCACAGCAGCGCGACATCACTGATAAATAAAATCTCCCGACACGCCGACAGGATCGGTCAGGATCTAATGTTAATTCATGTTCTCTGTTCTATCCAAAAGGTCTCACACACAGTCCAGGTTCACGCAATCAAACTGTTGTAAAGCAGCCGTCCTTCTGATCGATCGTGAGCTCCATCCGAACATCTAAATTATTTCAGAAGCTCAAAGTTGAATTCTGATCCCTCTGTCCTGTCACGATATTTGCTGTGACTTTAGCACACGGCAACGGTTAAAATGACTGACAGCAGCCTCTCTAATCCTGAAAGTAAATCGTTAAAGAAAACACTCATCCAGCAAATAAAAGGAAAGATACCGCTGTTGGGGACAAATGTGACCCATGACCGCTTTATTGTAGGTAGTTTATCATTATGCAGCGCAGTGAGCATCCAGAGGCGACAGCATCTGTCTGCCTGTTAACAGATTCCAG
>NW_025737949.1:0-2827 GCF_021292245.1 Micropterus dolomieu
TAGTCCATGCATTTGTTACTTCTAGGCTGGATTACTGCAATTCCTTATTATCAGGCTGCTCGAAAAAGTCCATTAAGACTCTTCAGCTGATCCAGAATGCTGCAGCACGTGTTCTGACAGGAACCAGGAAAATAGATCACATTTCTCCTGTTTTAGCTTCTCAGCATTGGCTTCCTGTAAAATCCAGAATAGAATTTAAGATCATTCTTCTTACCTACAAAGCTCTTAATGGTCAGGCACCATCTTATCTTAAAGAGCTCATAGTACCTTACTACCCCACCAGAGCACTGCGCTCCCAGAATGCAGGGTTACTTGTGGTTCCTAGAGTCTCCAAAAGTAGACTAGGAGCCAGAGCGTTCAGCTATCAAGCTCCTCTCCTGTGGAACCAGGTTCCAGTTTGGGTTCAGGATTAGTTTCATCTGGCTTGATCGATAGATATAACTGAGTATCATCTGCATAACAATGAAAGCTTATGGAATATTTCCTGATAATATTGCCTAAAGGAAGCATGTATAAAGTGAAGAGGTTTGGTCCGAGGACAGATCCTTGTGGAACTTTGGCATGCATGGAGGACTCATTGTTAACATGTACAAACTGAAATCGATCTGATAAATAGGACTTAAACCAGCTTAGAGCAGTTCCTTTAATGCCAATGAAATGACAATGACAAGTCATTTGTCTGATGCAATAAGGAGGTCATTAGAAATTTTGACCAGTGCTGTCTCTGTGCTATGATGAGCTCTAAATCCTGACTGAAAAAATGGTCTAAGAGGCAGGTTGATGGTTTAGATGAAGAAATTATTGAAGTTAGTTGGTAAAGATTGAGGGAAGCAAAACCGTCTAAACATATATCTGGTTTTACAGCTGTTTCTAAGGTTCCTGAGTTTAGAGATAAGTTGGTGCCAGTTGAGGGCAGGTCTTGGTGAATTTTGTTTCTAATAGTTAGAATTTTATCATTAAAGAAGCTTATGAAGTTGAGCTATGGGAATACTTGACTCAATAGAGCTGTGACTCTCTGTCAGCCTGGCTACAGTGCTGAAAAGAAACTTGGGGTTGTTCCTATTTTCCTCTATTAATCACGAGTAGTTGTGCTCAGGCATTACGGAGGGCCTTCCTATAAGTTTTAAGAAAATTAAACGAGAATTTTCCAGTTTGGTGGAACGCCAATTCCTCTCAAGTTTCCGCGATATTTGCTTTAATTTGCGAGTTTCAGTATTATACCATGGAGCTAACCGTCTTTGTTTTAGTATTTTCTTTTTTAGAGGGGCTACAGAGTCGAGTGTCATTCACAGAGAGCCTGCAGCACTATCAACAAGATGATCGATTTGTATGGGATTAATATCCTGTCTTGATTCAAAACTGAAAATGAAGTTCTGAAAGGTTGAAACTAAGTGTTTGAAAACTCAATCTTACAAAAAAAAGTTTTTCAAGTTCGAAAACTAAGATTTGCAAGCTTGCAAAATGTAAAAAAAAAATTAAATAATCTCAAACATTATGTTGTTTTTGAGTTTTCCTTCTTCAGAACAATTTTTCAGAGTTTCAAATTTGCCAGTGTTCTCCCAGCGTATTAGTTTGTTTTCCAGGTTTGAAACCTTGTAAATGTTGATCTGAAAACTGGTGTGCAAATGTGTGAAAAAAAGGTTTGAAAATTGAGGTTCGAAAGGCCGGATCAGAAGACTTTAAGCATTAAACTCGTAATTTCCTGCATTCTGGAAACATTTTCTGCTCCAATTTACCTTGGAAATGTCTGTTTTTTATGAGGGAAAACTATATTGTATTGCCTGTTGTTGTTTTTTTTATTGTTCATTCATTGTAGACAATAACAGTGAACTCCAGGATGAAGCTGTCCACAAATATATATGTCTTCTTCTTTTCGTCCTCCTGTGAGTGGTGACCACAGCATGCTGCCTTGTCTTCACTGCTTTAGGCCATAAAAGAAACAACAACACAAATAGTTGTTACTGGTTAACTACAGTAAAGTCAACTTTAAAATGACTCCACTACCACACATAAAACGTGGTTTAATAGAATAATCATATTTAACAAAAGCATACATTTTGGCTTAATAACTGTCAAGATTTGTCTGGTTGATAGTCTCCATTGATAGTTTACTGTAGGTTAAGACTGCATTTTATACAGCATAAATTAGCCTAGCAGCTAGCGGACTTTTCCTCTCCTCATAGCTTAACAAATGACATGTTATTTATACTACACTGCTCAAAAAAATAAAGGGAACACTTAAATAACACATCCTATAGCTGAATGAATAAAATCTTTCTTTCTTTACATAGTTTAATGTGCTGACAACAAAATCACACAAAAATTATCAATGGAAATCAAATGTATCAACCCATGGAGGTCTGGATTTGGAGTCACACTCCAAATCAAAGTGGAAAACCACACTACAGGCCGATCCAACTTTGATGTCAAAATGAGGCTCAGTAGTGTGTGGGGCCTCCACGTGCCTGTATGACCTCCCTACAACGCCTGGGCATGCTCCTGATGAGGCGGCAGATGGTCTCCTGAGGGATCTCCTCCCAGACCTGGACTAAAGCATCCGCCAACTACTGGCCAGTCTGTGGTGCAACGTGGCGTTGGTGGATGGAGCGAGACATGATGTCCCAGATGTGCTCCATTGGATTCAGGTCTGGGGAACGGGCGGGCCAGTCCATAGCATCAATGTCTTCCTCTTGCAGGAACTGCTGACACACTCCAGCCACATGAGGTCTAGCATTGTGTTGCATTAGGAGGAACCCAGGGCCAACCGCACCAGCATATGGTCTCACAAGGGGTCTGAGGATCTCATCTCGGTACCTAATGGCAGTCA
>NW_025737950.1:0-796 GCF_021292245.1 Micropterus dolomieu
AGTCGTTGTGCCGGTGGGTGCAGCCGTGGTCGTAGTGCCGGTGGGTGCAGCCGTGGTCGTTGTGCCGGTTGGTACAGCCGTGGTCGTTGTGGCTGTGGGTGCAGCTGTGGTCGTTGTGCCGGTGGGTGCAGCCGTGGTTGTTGTGGCTGTGGGTGCAGCTGTGGTCGTTGTGCCGGTGGGTGCAGCCGTGGTTGTTGTGCCGGTTGGTACAGCCGTGGTCGTTGTGGCTGTGGGTGCAGCTGTGGTCGTTGTGCCCGTGGGTGCAGCCGTGGTTGTTGTGCCGGTGGGTGCAGCCGTGGTCGTTGTGGCTGTGGGTGCAGCCGTGGTCGTTGTGCCAGTTGGTACAGCTGTAGTTGTTGTGGTTGTGGGTGCAGCCGTGGTTGTAGTTGTGGGTGCAGCTGTGGTTGTGGTTGTGGGTGCAGCTGTAGTTGTGGTTGTGGGTGCAGCTGTAGTTGTGGTTGTGGGTGCAGCTGTAGTACTGGTAGTTGGTGCAGCCGTAGTTGTGGTAGTTGGTGCAGCCGTAGTTGTGGTTGTGGGTGCAACCGTGGTTGTAGTTGTGGGTGCAGCTGTGGTTGTGGTTGTGGGTGCAGCTGTAATTGTGGTTGTGGGTGCAGCTGTGGTTGTGGTTGTGGGTGCAGCTGTGGTTGTGGTTGTGGGTGCTGCTGTAGTTGTGGTAGTTGGTGCAGCCGTGGTTGTGGTTGTGGGTGCAGCTGTAGTTGTTGTCGTGGGTGCAGCAGTGGTTGTGGTTGTGGGTGCAGCTGTAGTTGTGGTAGTTGGTGCAGGTGTAGTTGTGGTG
>NW_025737952.1:0-850 GCF_021292245.1 Micropterus dolomieu
TAGGAGAAGGGGAAAAGAAGGAGGAGGAGAAAATAGAGGAGAGGGAGGAGGAAAAGAAGTAGGAGGAGGGGAAAAGAAGGAGGAGGAGAGAATAGAGGAGGGGAGGAGGAAAAGAAGGAAAAGAGGGAGGAGAAGGATGAGGGGAAAGAAGGAAAAAAAGGAGGAGAAGGATGAGGGGAAAAGAAGGAAAAAAAGGAGGAGAAGGATGAGGGGAAAGAAGGAAAAAAAGGAGGAGAAGGATGAGGGGAAAGAAGGAAAAAAAGGAGAAGGAGGAGAGGGAGGAGGAAAAGAAGGAAAAGGAGGAGAAGGGGAAGGAGAGAGAGGAGGAAAAGGAGGAGAAGGGGAAAAGAAGGAGGAGGAGAGAATAGAGGAGGGGAGGAGGAAATGAAGGAAAAGAGGGAGGAGAAGGAAGAGGGGGAAAGAAGGAAAAAAAGGAGGAGAAGGATGAGGGGAAAAGAAGGAAAAAAAGGAGGAGAAGGAGGAGGGGAAAGAAGGAGGAGAAGGAGGAGAGGGAGGAGGAAAAGAAGGAAAAGGAGGAGGAGAAGGATGAGGGGGAAAGAAGGAAAAAAAGGAGGAGAAGGATGAGGGGAAAGAAGGAAAAAAAGGAGGAGAAGGATGAGGGGAAAGAAGTAGGAGAAGGAGGAGAGGGAGGAGGAAAAGAAGGAAAAGGAGGAGGAGAAGGATGAGGGGAAAGAAGGAGGAGAAGGAGGAGAGGGAGGAGGAAAAGAAGGAAAAGGAGGAGGAGAAGGATGAGGGGGAAAGAAGGAAAAAAAGGAGGAGAAGGATGGGGGGAAAAGAAGGGAAAAAAGGAGGAGAAGGATGAGGGGAAAGAAGGAGGAGAAGGAGGAGA
>NW_025737953.1:0-1012 GCF_021292245.1 Micropterus dolomieu
ACGGTGTTGTGGATGTATGAGTGACGGTGTTGTGGATGTATGAGTGACGGTGTTGTGGATGTATGAGTGACGGTGTTGTGGATGTATGAGTGACGGTGTTGTGGATGTATGAGTGTCGGTGTTGTGGATGTATGAGTGACGGTGTTGTGGATGTATGAGTGTCGGTGTTGTGGATGTATGAGTGTCGGTGTTGTGGATGTATGAGTGTCGGTGTTGTGGATGTATGAGTGTCGGTGTTGTGGATGTATGAGTGTCGGTGTTGTGGATGTATGAGTGACGGTGTTGTGGATGTATGAGTGTCGGTGTTGTGGATGTATGAGTGTCGGTGTTGTGGATGTATGAGTGTCGGTGTTGTGGATGTATGAGTGTCGGTGTTGTGGATGTATGAGTGTCGGTGTTGTGGATGTATGAGTGACGGTGTTGTGGATGTATGAGTGTCGGTGTTGTGGATGTATGAGTGTCGGTGTTGTGGATGTATGAGTGTCGGTGTTGTGGATGTATGAGTGTCGGTGTTGATATTGTAGTGTTGTGGATGTATGAGTGACGGTGTTGTGGATGTTTGAGTGACGGTGTTGTGGATGTTTGAGTGACGGTGTTGTTGATGTTTGAGTGACGGTGTTGTTGTTGTTGTTTTAGTGACGTTGTTGATATTGTAGAGTTGTGGATGTTTTAGTGACGTTGATATTGTAGAGTTGTGGATGTTTGAGTGACGGTGTTGTTGATGTTTGAGTGACGGTGTTGATATTGTAGTGTTGTGGATGTATGAGTGATGGTGTTGTGGATGTTTTAGTGACGTTGATATTGTAGAGTTGTGGATGTTTTAGTGTTGTGGATGTTTCAGTGACGGTGTTGTGGATGTTTGAGTGACGGTGTTGTTGTTGTTTGAGTGACGTTGTTGATATTGTAGTGTTGTGGATGTATGAGTGACGGTGTTGTTGATGTATGAGTGACGGTGTTGATATTGTAGTGTTGTGGATGTTTTAGTGTTGAAGATGTTTGAGTGACGGTGTTG
>NW_025737954.1:0-11625 GCF_021292245.1 Micropterus dolomieu
AAGGAAGGGGTTAGGAAATGAAGGAGGGAAGGAAGGAAGGAATGAAGGGAGAAAAAAGGGAGGAAGGGAGGAAGAGAGAAAGGGAATAGGGAAGGAAGGAAGGAAGGGGTTAGGAAATGAAGGAGGGAAGGAGGAAGGGAGAAAGGAAGGGGTTAGGAAATGAAGGAGGGAAGGAAGGAAGGAATGAAGGGAGAAAAAAGGGAGGAAGGGAGGAAGAGAGAAAGGGAATAGGGAAGGAAGGAAGGAAGGAAGGGGGAAAGAAAAGAAGGAAGGAAGGAAGGAAGGGAGAAAGGAAGGGACAAGGAAAGGAAGGACGGAAGGGAGAAAGTAAGGAAGAAACAAAAAAGGGAGGAAGGGAGAAAGGAAGGGGTTAGGAAATGAAGGAGGGAAGGAAGGAAGGAATGAAGGGAGAAAAAAGGGAGGAAGGGAGGAAGAGAGAAAGGGAATAGGGAAGGAAGGAAGGAAGGAAGGGGTTAGGAAATGAAGGAGGGAAGGAAGGAAGGGAGAAAGGAAGGGACAAGGAAAGTAAGGACGGAAGGGAGAAAGTAAGGAAGAAATAAAAAAGGAAGGAAGGGAGGAAGGGAGAAAGGAAGGGGTTAGGAAATCAAGGAGGGAAGGAAGGAAGGAAGGGAGGGAGAAAAAAGGGAGGAAGAGAGAAAGGGAATAGGGAAGGAAGGAAGGAAGGAAGGAAGGAAGGAAGGGGTTAGGAAATGAAGGAGGGAAGGAAGGAAGGGAGAAAGGAAGCAAGGGTGAAAGGAAGGAACTAGGAAAGGATGGAAGGGAGAAAGTAAGGAAGAAACAAAAAACGGAGGAAGGGAGGAAGGGAATAGGGATGGAAGGAAGGAAGGGAGAAAGGAAGGGGTTAGGAAATGAAGGAGGGAAGGAAGGAAGGAAGGGAGAGAGAAAAAAGGGAGGAAGGGAGGAAGAGAGAAAGGGAATAGGGGAGGAAGGAAGGAAGGAGGGAAGAATAAAGTCAGGGAGGAAGAAAGAAAGGGAAGGAAGGAAGGAAAGAAGGAAGAATAAAGCGAGGGAATAGGGAAGGAAAGAAGGAGATAAAGAAAGAGGAGGAGATGAAGGAGATGAGGACAGAGGAGATGGAGGAGTTCTGGTTCTGGTGAACACAAAGGTCCAGTTCTCTTCAAACCGGGACACCTGAGAGCTGCAGACACACCTGGTTCTGGGCAGCCTTTCATCTCTCAACCGGGACACTGACCTGCACGAACCGGACCTGCAGGACCTGCGGGACCCGGACTTTTCATCAGACCCCTGAAACCATCAGGTTTCTGGAGGGAGTATAAAGCAGCAGAACCAGGTTCATTAAAACTCGCCAGGTGAGCTTACCTTGAACGTCCGGACCGTCCGGTACCCCCGCCGTGAGTCGGACGCAGAGGACTGAGAGCAGAACCGGAAAACTCCAACCCATGTCTGAACGGTTACCGAGGAAACCGGGCCGAAAAGGTTTGCCGACCCCACAGGACCGGGTCTACAAGCTTTACAGGGAGAAGGCGGCAGATGGACGAGAACCAGGTCCGAAGCAGAACCGAGTAAACCGAACTTTGAGCCGCGGAGAGTTCCGGTCCGCAGGAGGAGAACCGGGAGAACCAACCGGATCCAGACCGACACAGTCCAGAGCAGAAGAACCGGAGCCGGAGAGAGAACCGACGGACCGACCGGAGGACAAACCAGCGAGGTCGCGAGCGCAGCTGGAAACTGCCGCTGGCGCGCGCTCACCTCTCCGAGCGGCTCGTGCGCGCGGCGGAGACATTAGCATAAAGCGCGCGAGCGGAGAGAGAGTGTGACGTAAACGTGTCTTTATTACTTTATTGATCAGGTTCAGAGGAACAACAACACGTTCAGATTATTAATGTATTTATTTATTAATTCTGACTCGGTCATTATTCATTTATTAACAGCAGTAACGAGTCTGTGAGGAACATTTACTACATATTAAATATTAAAACTAGAAATTCCTCATGAACAAGAAGAAGAACAGAAACTGCTGAGAATAAAGCAGCAGGCTGTGGCTCAGATATCAGCTGTTTATTCTGTTAAAGCGTCTCTGGGCTTGATTTCATGAAAAGATGGCAGCCGCTAAATTCCCACAGTCCTCCATAAACAGCTGTTTGAGCTCAGATATTAAAGCAGCTGGAGTCCAAGTGTGATGAAGAAGCCGTGGCTCACAGACGTCCTGCGCAGGACGTCGACCTTCTCCCGTTTGTTTTGTATTGTTACTGAAAGATCTGGGTTCTGTGGCGTGTTTGTGTTTGGTTGTTGTTATTGTCTTGCGCGGACCGCAGGAAGATCAGCTGTTTCTGGGGATCCTGATGAATGAAACGAAACAGGTGCTGGAAGGCTGCAGGGTTTGGACATGAAAACTCAAACCAAGTCAAACAGTCGCTGCTTTTCCAGCTTTCATATATGCAGCCAGCGTTCACCTGTGACAGGTGCCAGCGTAAGCAGGTAATCCGCTTCAGGTCCAGTTTCTGACGAGGGCATCCTGGGAATAATAATAGAGTCAGCAGGAACCAGCTGCTCTGTCTGTCAGGGATCAGGGGTCAGGGGTCAGGAGCCGGCTCCCAGTCTCTCTGGCATCCTTTCAGCTTTTGTTCTGGACCCCCTTTCAGTCCCCCAGCAGTCCAACAGAGGGTCCAGAGCCAGACTGTGAGACCGCCACTCCCTGCAGGGTGACCGCGAGGACGCGAGGCCCAGACCCTATCCGCACCCTGAACCGGTCTGATCTGAACGTGTTCCAGGATCCTGCAGAGACGAGAGCTCGCTTTCATCAAAACAGCTTCACGCTCTGACTTTAAACTTCTCTTCTGGTGGCTGCTCCTTCCAGGCTTCCTCTGGTAACCCCGTCACAACGCTATGAACTGTGGGTAATTCCCTGACACACCTGGGACGGCCCGAAGCCATGCTCGTGAACTCCAGGACTCTGAGGCATGATCCCGGTGAGTGTACAGACTGGGATTCAGCCTTAAACTGGGTCCCCCCTCAGGACAAAGACCCCACGGGTGCGTTTGGTTCACCTTCACTGCTGCTGGCAGGAGGCGACAGCAGGTGGAGTCTGAGCTGCACGACGTCTTTCTGACGCTTCGTGTTAGCTTTTAGGTTTTCTGCTGGAGGCCTGAACGCAGTGAAGCAGGGGCTTGTGGGGCCCCCTGGGGCCCGGACAGGCTACACCCAGACATAACAGTGAGCTGGGTGTAGTCTGGTCGGTTAACTCAGTGCAAATGTAAACTGGGAGTGTTTGTGGGGAACAGATCCAAGGCGGTGTTTGTAAAATCCTCAGAGATGAACTCAGTGGAACAGAGCGCGGCGTCTCTGCACGCTCGCTGTTTGTTTCTGAGGCTGGAGCGTGGCCATGGAAACCTGCGTTTAACAGCAGGTGAGGGGAGGGAGGAAGCTCCGCCTCCGCCCGCCTCCTCTGCTGGAGCGAGTCGAGACACAAAGAGCGAGAGCTGCTCCGAGAGCTCGGCTCCACAAACTGCTTCCAGATCAGCTCATTAAAGCCCCGACAGCAGCAGTTCAGGAGCCAGGGCCGGATTCCTGTGTGGTGGCGTCATGTGCAGCTGTACGTCCCCGGGGTCCAGACCCGGTCAGGGCGGGCGGAGACTCTGGGCAGGAGGGGGGGCAGAGTTTCCATCCAACTGAACGTGTTTGTAGGTTTCTTGTCGTGTCGTTGTTGCAGCTCAGAACTGACTCAGAGTCACATTTACTCTTTAACTTACATCTGAGGAGAGAAAACACACGAGCTTGCTACCCCTCCCCCCTCTGCTGCAGCAGCACCAGTTATGTGGTGGTAACTTGATGACTGTGGGGTCAGAGGTTTGGCAGTGTGACCCCAGCAGGATAAATACCCCCCCCAGGAGGAGATGAAGAAGCTCTGCTTTGACTCTTTGCTGGGTAAATAAAAGTTCACTTGTTTTAAAATTACACACACATTTAATTAGAAAGATGAAAGCAGGCAAAGTGTTTACTGAGCTGAGAGTGACTGACAAGGGGAACCTGGAGCCTCTGCACCTTCAATACAGAAAAATAAGGGACACCTGCCGCAGCGGGGGCCACATCCCTCGTGGTGTGGTGGTATATCATAGCTTAAAACATGTTTTCAGGAAAATATTAAGATTAATACCAACAGACACTATTATAAAATATCTGATAGAAAGAAGTGTGATTGTTTAGAAGTCTGTGAGAAAATGTTTCTACTTGTCAGCTGATTTATTCCCTCAGTAAACACTTTCCTGATGAGTTTATGGTCTCAGTCGCTAGTTTCAAGTCTTCTTCAACACAGCATGATGTTCATTTAGTAAATTATGGTCCCATTTAGAGGAACAGAGACCAGGAAGCAGGGGAGGCTTTAGGGCGGGGCTACAAGGTGACTGACAGGTCGCTACCATGGCAACAAGGATGGAGGCGACTCAGATCCACTTCTCTGTGTACATTTAACCAGCGCCTTTGAAAAAGCTTATAAAGAGCATAAGCCCCGCCCCTCCGGTGGACCACCATGGGACTTTATTTCTGAAAAATATGTTTGGTAGCCAACGGCAAGAGACAACTAATTTTTTGGTCCCGTTTGAATTGTGCTCTGAACTACGCTCATGATGATGGTCAATTTAAAATATACATTTAAAAGACAAGAAAGTCGCATTTTGATGTAAAACTGTTGAAGTGTCAGACTGAAAATACATAATTACAAAGAGCACAAAGCCAAAAGTCGCGTATCGTAACTTGAAGCTAACGTCAAAGAGATTACATGAGAGGATGATGTGATAAAAGGACGGAGAGACGCTGGATCAAACACATCACGTGAGATTTAAGTTATCTAGCTAGCAGCAACCAAGCAATGAACGTTAGCTTAGCATTACCACGCTAACGTGTTGGTGACGTACGTATACTGTGCGAGACGAGAGATGTAGCTCATTGAACGGTTTTCACACAAAACGACATGTAACTTTACTGTTTTACCACAAACTGCGACTTTCTTGACGGACAAAATTATTGTTTAAATCAACAAAAATTGTGTGTGATTCAGGGCTCAGTTCAAACAGGATCAAGAAATAAGTCGTCTCTCGCCGTTGACTACCGAACATATTTTTTCCGAAATAAGGTCCCATGGGCCGGAAGCAGAAGTGAGTGACTTCGGCTCTCTATCAGGAGTCGGCTGCTCAAGTACGTTTAGTTTTAAGCCTGTTTATCGCTAGCCAAAATTAGCATCCCAGCTAATATCACAGCTAACGTGAACCACAGATGCACCTTGCTAACCAAGCTAGCTAGCTCCTCCCTCTCTTCCAAATATGGTCACATCCGGTTCCAAAAAACCAAGATGGCGACAGCCAAACAGCCTGTCAGAGCCAAATCCGTACCACTAGCAAGATCCGGTCTGCACATGCACAAAAGTGGTCCTGTCTGCCAAAGGTCACCACAAATGTGCCTTTTCATAATTATTCGTGTGTTGTTGTCTATTCTCATCTCAGGGCGTCAAATAGTGACGCTTTCAGAAAGGCTGACAAAGCGTTGTTTGATGCAAAACGTACCCTTCAGCGTCTGAATGAGACGCCCTGTCTAGACTGGAAGCGCTAGTAGCTAGCTAGGTAGGTAGCTAGCTACGTTAGTATAAAAGGCGTTGACAGCTACCCAACGCACCTTACCCCAACCGTATCCACCACAGGGGCGTGAGCCTAAACCTAAGTCCGCGAATGTATGCATGTTGACCGGCTAACCCTACAGCTGTTAGCAGCTAGTGTTAGCCTCCTTTCTGTTGCTACATTGTTAGAGTGTTGTCAATTAAAAATGTACTGTTGAATAAGGTTTTTTACGGAAGCAGTAAGCGGCCATCAATTCATATTTTTATTTTACACAGTTTTCCCGTGATAACGAGATAATTATCTCATGATCTCGAGATAACGAACCGTAGCTGAACACAGGTGCGTTTCTTTACGATAATTTTTGTGATGATTTGCTGAGTCGGTATTTAGCTTAGCTGGTAGAACGCAGGACTTGCATCCCAAGGGTTGCAGGTTTGACCCCGTTCTTTGCCGAGTTTTTTAATTCTTCTTTTTGTGTGTTTTTTAATCATTCTGTTCAACAAAGTTATTGTGAAGAGAATCAGGGGAATCCAATCACACATTTCCTGACGGCTATTTCAAAGGTTCTGAAAGAGCCTTTAAACTTGATAAACTCAGATTCCCCTGAATGAGAAGTGGATGAATTTCCTCTGCCTGGGAATGATGGGAAATTAAAAGTCCATAGGTTAATGAATGTGGACCAATCACCGGGATGCACGCACTCCAGCACGTGATTAATTGTGAGCATGAGAATCAGTCATCTTCATAACAACTTTGTTGAAGAGGAATTTGACAAAGATTTTTTTTAAATTGGTTTTCCATGAGGATCAAACTCACAATCTTAAGACTACGACTAATGTACCTTTGTAATGTGACATGAAAACCACCTTGAAATTCCCATTAAGAAACGTTCTTGCCAACCCCTGTGTTAAACTACGGTTTAGTTTTCTCGGGATCACAAGAAAATGGAGTAAAATAAAGATATGGATCCATGGCCGCTTAGGGCTTCCGTAGTTTTTATTCCTATTACATCATAGTGAACAGTTTCATCTCCAGTGATTAAAAAAAACTGGTAGCTCGATATGAAAGATTTAGTTGGATCATTTTGAAGGCAGATTTGTGGTGACCTTCTTTGACTGACAGAACCACTTTTGCACATGTGCAGAACGGATCTTGCTGGCGGTAACGGACTCTCAACCAACGGGGGATGTCATGGCGGCTACGCCCACTTCTGTTGAACAGTCTGTGGTCAGAAGCTAAGGAGCGATCAGAAACTCATTCTTACACTGAAGCAGTTTGGGCTTCAATGTCTTGCCCAAGGACGTGCAGGCGGGTTTACCAGGTCACTATGGTAACGATTCCAGCCGGCGGTGAACTTCCTGCTTTTTATATTTGACAGGAACCGTCAGACGAAACAAAAGCTTCTAGAAAATAAAACAACAGTTATTTGATCTATAGATTTATTCTGTCATGTGATCATTCATCAGCTCTTCAACACAAAATAAAAGATCATTCATGTATTTAAAGGAGAAAACTGATCCGTGAAAGAACATTTTGTTTAAAAAAAATGAACAACAGTTAAACAGAAGTCACAAAAACATCCAGAATTATCTTTTAATTCATTTATTTACAGGAACCAGCCCTGACAGCCACTTCCTGTCTGCTGAACGGCGCCTGGATGCGTCTTCGTTGACGGGAAGAACTCTTCAGTGAGACACAGCTAACATCTGGATCCTCAGCATTTTCACTCCATAAAGTCCCATGATGCCGCTGGTTTTAACCTGCACCTCCTCAGCCGTCTCCCTCGTCCTCCTCCTGGGATCCGATGGTCTGCAGGCGCGGCGCCGCCTCCTGCTGGACGTGCTGGATGGACACCATGCCGGTCAGGAGGGCGTAGCTCAGCATGGCGCCCAGAGCCACCAGAGCAGACAGCAGCTGCTTCCTGCGCTTGTTGGGGACGTGGTCGAAGTCTCCGCCTTCGGGCTGGGAGGACGTCTTCTGACTGGAGCTCTCTGAAAAACACGGAGGACGTGGACACGGTTGGACAAGTGTGCCTTACGTGCACATGTTCCCTATTCTTCACAGAGGAATAACTTGATGCATCGATCCGCAAGTGGAATACGGTCAGAAACTGGGAGGACTTCATCATCTGTGAGCAAATATCTAAAGTTAACTGATGCTCTAAAGAACGCGTGACAGCAGTTGTGTCTCACTGAACTTAAAGGAAGTTTTTCCTTGCCTCTGTCTCCTAGTGCTGCTCTTGGTGGGAACTGTTGGGCTTCTGTAAATAGCATCACAGAGTTCGGTCTAGACCTGCTCTTTATGAAAAGCACTGTGAGATAACTGTTGTTGTGATTTGGCGCTATATAAATAAAATTTAGAACAGGGAAATAACCCGAGCCACGTGTTAGCCTCTTTACTAACGACGCTAATCAGAACCCGCTGTGAGCTGCGGCTGAAAGCTTTCGGTCAGATTGATCCTAACGTAGCGTGAAGTTTAAAGGACACCTATTATGCTTTTCCACATTTTGACTTATGATGTGTTGTTACGATGTCAGATGTTCACGTTAAACACGGCCAAAGCTTCAAATAAAGAGGCTGGTTCGCGTGAGTTCAAATTTTTCCATGTCACTGGCGGCTTCGGAGAGTTGTTTGGAGAGGACCAGGCGAGCGGTGTCATGACAATCCGCTGGCCGGCGGAGAGCTGCTAAAGAACGGGGACGTGTTCGGGGAGCAGCGCTGCAGCTTTCGGACAAATAAACACCCGTAGTCGGTCGGATTCTGCTCTGACAGCTACGCCGTTTACTCGCGGGAGGAGCTCAGAGTTAACTGCTTTTATTAAATTAGCTTTTTACTTTAGTTTTTGGGATTTCAACGTTGATTTATCTTCACTGGAGCTTCTCAGCAGCTTCTGTGCACATCTGGTTCCACTGTTGTTGTTGTTAGCGTCGTTAGCTCTGTCAGGCTACGACTTCATATTTATATAAAAAACGGATAAAACTGGACATTACTTGGAGAAAAGAAAGCGAGGAGGTTGAACTACCTGGTGAGTTCAGAAAACATGTGTCTGTAACTTTATTCCAGCTGTTGTTGTACTTTACTGTGAACAGGTTAGCATAGCATAGCCCTGATGGAACCAAACTCCATTCAGAAAACAAACATTTTAAAAGTTGTTGTCCTGCTGACAGACCTGACAAAGCATCAATTCATATGTTTAACAAATCTGCATCATGTTGTCGTTATTTACTGGCAACTCCTTCGTGTTGCTGTGCATTACCACCACCGCTCCACTAGATGGCGCTGCTGCAAAAGAACTACGGTCCAGGATTGCGGGGGGCCTGAAACCGCAGCCTCAGGTACTGCAGCTACATAATATTGGCTCGGAGCTCCCAGTCTGGGCGGAGTCAGCTACGACCACCGGGCTAAATGAGCTAATTAGATACCAGCAGCTAGCAGCACGTTCTGTTCTTCAGCAACCTCCGTAAATCCCAGAGAGCTGAGGCGGAGCAGCCGGGGAACTTTAATGTAACAGCACGGTACCAACGATGTCTCTGAAAAGAAATCATCTAATATCGTAATATCGCCGAGCCCAAATCTTCACACACTCTCCTGATTAACGTGCGTTCAGCTGCAGAGGTTTGTGTGATGTCTGAGGACACAAGGAACACGAACCCTGGGATCTCGGTGGATCACAGCAACCTGCTGCCCCTGGTCTGGGTTTGTGGGCTCACCTCTGCCGTCTCTGGGGAAGTAGAGCAGCAGGACGTTGGTGCAGAAGCTGCTCAGGTTGTCGAGGGACTTCAGGTGCTGCTGCAGTTTCCCGTTGGGCAGTTTGGACTTCAGGATGGGCGCCAAGTGACCGAACACGTAGGCGTCCAGAGACGAAGGCCTGCAGAGGCAGACACACAGACGATCAACCAACAAGAACCCTGACTGTTTGGAGAAGCTCCACACATTTGACGGAGGGTCTGGATCTACTTACGAGTCCCCGAAGAAGAACTTGTGTGAGCCGAGGCGCTGGGACAGCAGGTTCATACACTCTGCGGCATCACGGAACAACTGAAACACAGAGAGCAGGGCTGCAAATATGAAGCTCGCCATAGACCAGGACCCAGAATCAGTGCCTGGTCCCCCGCAGCTCCCAGAAACCAGTTCATCTGGGCCTCTAAAGAGCGAAGTCGACCCAGACGGTTCAGCAGTTAAACTTAATAACATAAATCACACAAAACAAAGTCCAGGTTGAAAAATAAAGTTAGAGTTTAGATTATTTTGTTAAATTAGTGTTGATCTGGTGGGAACCGAGATTATTCACAGAAAACCTGAGAGGTTTTATCCTCTGGAGAGAACGCTCGGGGTCCAGGCCTTAGCGGCCCCTCCTGGATTCATCCCGCCGGTCCAGGATCGAGTCGGGCCTTCGGGCCAGTGATGGAGGACGGGCCACAAATCTATTTCCGTTTATTTTACTGTGTGACTTTACTACAACAAATAAACTTTGCATCAACTTCATTTTCACAGAACGTATCAAAACAAAATGTGCAGGTTCACTGCTGACGGTCGCCGCCGGTTGTCGTAGTAATGCGACACGTTTTCCAGCCGGCAGCGTTTGGAGACACAGCAGGCAGAAATAACGACGGGCAGACGAGCCACGAGGGGCTCACGCCACAGCCTCCGGTGCGAGCCCTGCTGCTGGTTTCGGAAAGACCTCGTCGGGGACTAAAGGTCGGTCCGCTGGAGGATTTATCGGAAAAGGAAAGGTCAGAGGTCACCACAAAGATCCATCGTCAGGGAGCCACAGAAACCTCGTCTCATGAACGATGGATTGATGATTCTAACGGAGTCTCTGAAACAAAGTCAGCACTGACGGAAACATTTCAGAACACACATGCAGTCGAGCTTCTGACACGCTGACAGGAACAAACTGCTCTTTCACGACGTTCCCCTGAACGCTGCCCGACCTCTGACCTCTTTCCAAAGTGGATGGATCGTTTCACAGCAGCAGTTTTCCAACAGAGAGGAAAGTTTTCCGTTCTTCCAGCCTGAACACATGGAAACTATTTATCTGTACAAACTGGAAACATGTTCTGACGCAGAAAGTTAAACCTCAGACGGAGACGAGCTCCTCAGACCGGGTGGTTTCAGGTCTGAACGACAGCTGCGGTCTCACACTGCAGGTTCGTGTTGCATCATAACGTCCTCACCTCTTTCTCCAGCTCCTCTCCGGCCTCCAGGCTCTCGTTTCCTCGCTGCAGTCGCAGTTTCTCCAGCTGCCTGCTTTGCATTCGCCCGGGCAGGAAGAAGTTCAGAGGGAAGGGCATGTGCTCCGCGTACCAGCGGCGCGTCACGTCCACGTAGTTCTTCGGCTCGATCCAGAGCGAGTAGATCTACGACAGACACAAACCTGTACTCTGTTCCCGTTTGAGCATTTAACATGTTGCTGAAGAGGAAAGAGTCTCGCGTTTCTCACCAGAGCAGGTTTGAGCTTCTCCTCCATCAGAGAGATGAAGGCCAGGCTGTCGGCGCCCTCCTTCGCCGACAGATCGTAGTCAGCGTTGTATTTCTGAAAAACACAGATCAGATCATCTGCTGAGGGAGAAAACAGCTGCTGCAGCTTCCTTCACTGACGCAGATGAATGTCTGCATGCATGCACACGATGTATCATCAGATGCATCGCCCTGCAGACGTGCATGGGTCCAATTACGGGGGTCTGACCCCCCAAGTTAAGGCTAGGACCCCCCCCCCCAAGTTAAGGCTAGGACCCCCCTAGTTAAGGCTAGGACCCCCCCCCAAGTTAAGGCTAGGACCCCCCTAGTTAAGGCTAGGACCCCCCCCCCAAGTTAAGGCTAGGACCCCCTAGTTAAAGCTAGGACCCCCTAGTTAAGGCTAGGACCCCCCCCCCAAGTTAAGGCTAGGACCCCCCTAGTTAAGGCTAGGACCCCCCAAGTTAAGGCTAGGACCCCCCTAGTTAATGCTAGGACCCCCCTAGTTAAGGCTAGGACCCCCCTAGTTAAGGCTAGGACCCCCCCAAGTTAAGGCTAGGACCCCCCTAGTTAATGCTAG
>NW_025737955.1:0-13072 GCF_021292245.1 Micropterus dolomieu
TAGATTTATACTCTTCATATGAAACTCACAAATCTAAATGCCCAATCCTCTGCAGAGATCTAAGAAGATCCATTATTGTAAAGTTTCTAAAAATATGCATTGGCAGTTATGAAACAAAGAACCTTCTCACAAATTGAGCATTGTGTTTTCAATTGTTTTGCTGTAGTGTGTAATGATGTGTATAGTGTTTACATTTTTGAAAGCTTCGAGCTGCTCTTTTGGTGTGAAAGTTTGAGTTTTGAAGGGAGAAGGTGTGGTTGTGTTTATGTAGCTTTAGAAAAGGGTGTTGTGTTTAGACATTGGAGAACATGGACGAAACGTTTGTGAAATGTGTTTTAGCATTTGAGAAACTGTAATAAGCTGCCCCTTCCTGGAACAACGTACAAAACTACCTGAACTTTTCAGAGCTGGGCATCCTGGTAGCATTATGAATAAAAGACACACCCTATAAGTACAATATCCCCAACTAAGGACCTCTGTTACATGTCATACCCTCCCCATGTTTTCTGTCTATCTCTTTACACTCCTTCCCTATCAACCATCAAAAACAGAACACATTTTCAAACCAATTAAAATTGGAGATTTCAAGTCAGTTTCAAATGATCTGGACAATTGCAGTCTTGGTCAGTATTGTTTATATACTTTTATAGCATGTGTGTAAAGTTGTCTTGGCCTTTTGTATTGAATTTAATGTTGCAACAATTTCATGCTGCCCTTTTGACCAGGTCCCTTTTAAAATAGATATATTAACCTTCATTTGCTTAAATAAAGGAAAATTATCTTTATTTTATATATATTTTTAAAATTGGAACAAAAAGGTCTAGCCCACACCAAGAAAAACAGCCTCCTTACAAAAGTATGTGAACATCTGTCCACAAACGTTTGGCCATGCGGTGTATTATGAGTGTAATATGAATGAATATCTGGGGTTTATTCATATCTCACCTGAGTTTGTGGTCTCTGTTTCTGGGTCTTCAGTTTGGCATAACGCTGCAATTCAACACCTGTCATTACTTTATGTCAGGAAAAGGATCCAGTGAAACTTAAAGGAAAACATGTAACACATTTATAGTAAAAGTGGAACACACAAGTTAATGAAGAGATTTAGCCAAATAAAATCTGCAGTGGACAATAACAACTGTCAAATCATATGATGCAGGAACTTGAGACTTCCTTGTACATGATTTCAAGCAGTTGCTACAAAATACAAACTGTTGCAAAATGCACCTATTAGACAACACGGAGCGGGTGGAGATATGAAAACATGTTGAGCAATTTGTTCCTGACAGAGCTTTGTCATTGTAAAAGATTTCACTTGGTAGGAAACGTTTCTCTTGCCGAAGAAAATATACTGGATTAAACAAAAGAGGAATGTCATTGAGCAGTTTTTAAAATGCTAAAGTACGTATGAACTGTACAATTTAAATTTCTGAAAAAGGGGGGATTGAAGTGAGACTCTCTGGGACACAAAATGTATACTGTATATGTATAGACTTGCTATCTGCAGTATCACATGTTTCATTACAAAAACAAAAGTTCGTAAAGGTTCACAGTATCAATAATAAACACTCTTTACTTCCAGTCAAGAAGTTACTCTCGCAGCCACAAAATCAGAACGGAAGACTGAAGCACAAAAGAGAAATCAGGGAGGAGACAGGAGAGAGTTGAGAGTGCTGTTGCGTCTTAACCCAGAGAGTAAAGAAAACAAATCTTCCAATCCTACCTGTCCTAGTCACAGTGCTCAGCAGCAGCAGAAGCAGCAGCAGAGGAGTCTTCACCCGGGGGCCTCTCATGCTACCAGGCCAAGAAGCAGACATAGTGCCATTGTGTGTGCCCTTCCTTCTTTACTGTCACAGCATCACACTTCCTGATCTGACCTAACATGTTAAATGGAAGGGAGAAAAAACACACACACACACACACACCCACAAACCCTCAGACTCACTCGGATATGATGCAATCAAGTACTTGTCACCACAAGTTTGACGGCTTCTCAGCTACAGTACAATCGCATTCCTACCGTTAGGTATGCGGCCCTACAGAGTAAGGGTAGAAGCTGAACAAACTTTAAGGAAGGAAAAAACTCTTTTGTATGAGTGCAGCTGGTCAGCTATCGCTTAAGAAAAGAGTGAACTGTGTTAGACTGCTGACTAAAATAACAACTAGGCTGAAATTTGCTGCATATTTGTTAGTTGAACTGTTTCTTGATTCAAGTTAATGGCATGATCATAAGTCACTCTTTGTGGTAAAGTGCTGATCATGAATTCGAGGGTCATGCTGTTAGGATTGTCTACGGGCGAAGGCTGTTGGTCTAAAAGGACTCTACAGTCTTTTCTTCATCTAACAGCAGAGAAATAATGGTAGCAGGTTACCACATGATGGCCAAAACTGGCATTAAAACACAATTTATGCCCTTTCTCTGAATACTGGTTGTAAGTTCGCAGAAGCACACAGAAGGTTAGGCAATCTTTGATGATTCTTGAGCAAAATCAGGCTAAATGGTAAAGTGACCAAGGACACTATTTGCTCTGCGAGAACAACAAGAAACAAGAAACAAAGAACAGAAATAAATCATTTCTGGCTAAAATAAATATAGAACTTGGGTCGCCAGTTAGCTCACCTGGTACAGCCTGAGCCCCCTGTCATCCTCTCTCTCTCTCTCTCTCTCTTTCTCTCTCGCACATTTCCTGTCCCTATTAAGCTGTCCTTTAAAGAATAAAGGCAAAAAGACCCCAAAAATAAAATAAATTTAACTTCATCATCATCATCATACAGTAGCCTATGGATCTAAATCAAGTATCTAAAACAGTATCTAGCACCTCCGTGACACGGTAGTGCTTTGAGTTAATGCTAACAACAACATGCCAACATTCTTGCAATGACAATGCTAACATGGTAATGTTTAACAGATATAATGTTTACCATGTTCACTGTCTTAGCATGGTGTTTTAGCATGTTAACATTTGCTAATAAGCACAAAACACAAAGTACAGCAGAGGCTGATAAGGATTTCATTAGTTTGGTCATGAACCAAAGTACTGGAAACATTTTGACTTGATGATGGCACCGGATGAAAAGTTAACAATCACCAAGGTTATTACAATTTAGGGAGGGACATGAATGTCTGAAGCAAATATCATGGCTATCCATCCAACAGTTAGACCAACAACCAACAGCCATACCTGGATTGACGCTGCACGTGTGGCTAAAAATAATTGGATCACTTTCTTATAAAGTAACCTTTATAAGAGGATTATATTTTATGTTTAATAAATGATTTACCAATACTTAATGAATTAGCTCTAAGCCATTACTAAGGATATATTTTGAAATGAAAAGCTTACACACCTTTCTGACAAGAGAATACCAGAGTATACGATTTCAGCACTCATTACATGACAACACATTAAAATGAAGACTGTAATGAATAAAGCCTTAAGGCCTTTGGCTCAGAGAAAACCAAGACGAATGTGCGTTTTATAATAATGCCCGTCTGTGATAGAGAGGACAGCTCATTCTATGTGAATTCAGTATCCATGACTGCTGTCTCGCCCTTAAAAGACTTTATTTAACTAACTGAGTCACAACTGAGTCATTCTGTTAAAGGTGCAACTTCCTTCAGTCTGGTTGAGGCTCCTTATCATGTTTCAGTTGTCTATGAGTTGTTAGCAGTCAGCTTGTTCAGTGTCTGATGCCATGTGATAACTTGTATGACGGAAAGGAGAGAAAAAAACAAGATTGTGATTGTTTCTGTAATGTTGTTTCTGAGTGTGAAGTGCTGGAGTTACAATTTTGTCTGAGTTGTTAGCACCACATTTCCCCTTTAAATTTCTCATGGTGTAATTTAAATGATTGACAAAGTGGTAAAAAAAACAAACCAAAGATTAGTGAAAAGTCCAAAAAGAAAAACACTTTTGTGAACAGAAGCTTTTTCTTATTTGTGCTCGTCATTATTCATATCATGACTCCTCAGATTTATCTCAGCACCTTTTGAAAGGGGCCCAGCCCCTAGGTTGGGAACCACTGGACTAAACTACCAAACTATGAAGTAACTGAAACTAGCTCCAGCTCCAGCAGCTCCAGCAGCTCCAGCAGCTCCAGTAAAATGTTGAAACTAATAATGTCATATATAATAACATATCAGTCAGAGGGGCAAGTACATTTCTTGATAAAACCTCTGGTACCTTTGCATTAGAAAGATTTTGAATGCAGAACTTTAGTGCAAATGTAAATGTACATGTAGCCTAAATCAAATTTTTTAGTCACCTACAGTTATACAAACGCATGCAAAATTCATTCTCTGCATTTAACCCGTCCTAATTAGGAGCACTGTACAGTGCAGGGTAAACGTGTATTTGTAATTATGTATTTTTACATATTGGCACTTCTAATGAAGTACTTCTCCCACAACATGATATCATTGTTCCCCATAAAAGTGTGAGGACTTTATCTCTTTGCTGAAGTGAAACCCATCCCGCATGTTTTTTTCTGTTTCTCTCGTGTAGCGGTTCTTTAGAAACGTGAGATCGCCGCAGACGCACATGAAATTTCCTGTTACACAAAAGAAAAGACACACATATCCACTTCATCGCCAAAAGCACATTGCCACCTGTACGTTAAACTGATATGTGATTGTTGAACCTCCAGTCCCACAACCCTTGCCGTTAAACGGCATTAATCTGCTCCCATAATAGCCTTCACTCTTCTGAGAAAGCTTTCCACAAGATTTAGACACCTGGCTTCGGGGATTTCCCCTCATTTAGCCACAAGAGCATTAGTGAAGTTGGACACTGATGTTCAAGGATAATCTTCCAATTCTTCAAGGTGTTCGATGGGGATGAGTTCAGGGCTCACTGCAGGCCAGTCACGATCTTCCACATCAAACTGGGAAATGTCTTTATGGATCTCAGTTTTGTGCACGGGAGCTATTGTTATGTTTGTTACTGTTGCCATAACGTTGGAGGCACTCTGTGGTCTAAAATGTCATCTATATAAGACTAGACCAAACAATGAAAACAGCGCTAGATCAAAAGTACACAATGGTATGTGGACGGTATGTGTGCCCTCATACTTCTGGCCACAGAAGGTGAAAGAGTTTGTCACATCTCAGATAATACAATTGACCAATTCAAGTTGGTGTGTATGTGTGTGTGTGTGTGTGCGCGTGTGCGAAAGATAGTTGGTTGTCCTGATTTTGTTTTTTTAAACTGATCGTATTTAAAACAAAGCAGGTCTTGTTCTGCATGCCTCATATCTGATCTCTTAAACATATGAACCAAACAAAGCCTGAGGTGCTGGAAAAGCCTGACTGTCACGACTGGTCCCACTGAAGCAGCTTGAACTAGACTGCTCTTCTCAATACATGTGTAGAGATGATAAACTTGTGTGTTTTTTATTCTAATTTGTCTGTCTTACCCCTGACTTATATATACGTCATACTTTGTAATGGCCGTTTAGAAATTAAGTGAAGCATAAGGAAAGTTAGTGTATTTGTTTATAATGAATAATACCACATAATGCAATCACAGCTGTACTTCTTCAAATGTTCATCCATCAAATTATTGTAAATCTCTGTTAGAAGAAGGTAATGACATTATCTTGTTGAACGAAACAGCATGTCGCTTTCCAAACAAAGTTACTGTATATGTTTTAGTTGAAAAAAATGATTCCCTTCAGATGCTTACATGACTAAATAAAGGAAACTATCTGTCCTGCAGTTCAAGTTAACTGCCAATTAAAACAATAGGAACTCACACAAGTTGTTGTGTAATGTCATTAAGTGGCTCAGTCTCAATAATTTTTGATTTAATTTACTTATTTTGTTTGCATTGTGCAACCCCAGTTAGAATTTGTAGTGTAATGTCTATTTTTATTTGGAATTTCATAATCTTAAAATAACTTGATATATTATTGTGTCAACGGATTTATTTGAAATACGTAGAGACAGACAAGACAAACCGAGTGCTGACCCGAGAGAGACAGGGATCATAAATAATCCAGTAAACTACACATCTCAAGTTTAGTGATGGATTTCAAGGTTTCATTTAAATAATATTATATTCATTAAGCCGTCCAAATAAATCCAATTACAAAATACAAATTTCAATATACAAAGTAAAACAGAGTAATTTTTAAACATTTTAAACATTAATTTGCTCAAAATTTTAAGCTGAATTGATTTTGTGACGCCTTGAAGACAGGAACCGTTTTATTTTCTCCGCAACACGTCCGGACACAATTTGGTGACGGATGCGTCCACTTCCGTTACAGTTGTCAACAGAAAAGGAGCACGCGTGTTGTAATAGTGAAAATGGTGAGGCTGATGTGCCTTGTTTCTGTCAGCATAACATAAATGCTTTGCTATTTTAATGAACGGCTAGTTGGGTTTAACGCCGAAAATAGTTTTGATTGTTTTGTTTTCTGCTTGTATTTTTCAGCCGAAGGTTCAGAAAGGAAGAGCGGAGAAGGTTGTTCACCCGTTCAGCAGGAAAGCTGCTTACCTCGCCCGAGAAGAAATCAGACTGAAAAAGAAAGAAAGGTGTGTAGAGAAGAAATAAAACACCACATAATAGATGCGGCACGTTAGTTACGTTTGCGCACAACTGACTTCTCGTGTGGTCAAAAATACTAAACACTGGTGGAATAAGTACTCAAATATTTACTCTTAAGTAAAATAGCAATACCGCAGTGTAAAAATAAAAGTCCTGCATTCAAAAAAGTAAAAGTGTATACGCATTAGCATCAAAATACTACCCGAAGTACCAAATATATATTACATTTCAGATTTATATTTATTGTATTTCTATATTATAATAATTGATGCATGTATAACACATACATCACTAGTGTTGCAGATGGGAAATCATTTTAGTTTTTTTTTCTATTAGTAATCTGAATCTGTAAATAACTAGTAATGTCATATAAATGTAATGGAGTAAAAAGTACAATAGGCTATTGGCTTCCAAAATGTAGCGGATTGAAAGTAAAATGGAAATACTCAAGTAGAGTACAAGTACCCTGAAAATTGTACTTGGTACAGTACTTGAGTATATTTACCTAGTTAAGTTCCGCCACTGGTCAAAACTACTTAAAGGGGCATTATGTTCAGGCCCTGTTACTTCAACGTTACAGGTGTCATTCATGCATATGTGTGTCATGTTAGTCACAGCGACTGAGAGGTGGAGAAGCTCCGTACCTGAGTATTGGTAAAACCACATTAAATCTATATTGAACGAAGCAAACAGCGGCAGTTGAGAGCTAATGTAGCGTCATCTGGCTGCTGGGGGTAGTGATGGGAAAAGTCCCTTTTTTGACAGACTCAAGTCATCAAATCTTGTTCATTAAAATGAACTAATCTTTTTTTGTGTCATTTCGTTCATTTTAAATGGCTGGTTATTGTGGCGGGGCGGCACGGTGATACAGTGGTTAGCACTGTCGCCTCACAGCCAGAAGGTCGAGGCTTCATAACCCGGTTGCCCCGGGCCTTTCTGTGTGGAGTTTGCATGTTCTCCCCGTGTATGCATGGGTTCTCTCCAAGTGCTCCGGCTTCCTCCCACCATCCAAAGCTAGGTTAATTGGTGTCTCCGAAATTGTCCTGAGTGTCTGTCTATGTGTGGCCCTGACGAGTGAACGTAAGAGTCCAAGACTATTCATGCATGCGTGAAAATGAAGACTACGAGTTCCTCCTGAGTCATATACAAGAAGAGGTCAAATGAACGAAACGTTCTTTGAATGACACAACACTAGCTGGTGGCTGCATACACTATAGGATAGTAAACAATTTGCTTTTTACCATTACATTACATCATTTCTTGCAGGCTAAATCAACACTGACATAATACCAGTGGTACACAGGATAGTAACATGGGTCGCTTAGTTGGTGAAGTAATATGGAAAGCAATACAGCTTTGTTGTTGTTTTGTATCCTTACGTGGAGCCTGTGTTTTGCTGGTGTTAGTGGACTGCATCTCGTTAGCTGCCGTGTTGTCTCTGTAGTCTGAGAGGCCTTGAGCGCGCACAAGGCTGAATCCGACCAGGTGTCCTCACATTAAAAGCAGAATAGTGGCTGATACAAGCAAGAGAGAAAACAGGCATGTGCTTCATTTCTGATTGAGTTTGGAGCCCATTGACAATAAGGGAATGAAAATTTGATTTATTAAAATCAAAAACTTACATATAGCCCCTTTAATAAAACTGATTTTTTTTCTTTTAAACTCTGACTAGTATCTGCTACAAACCACAGTTCACAAACATATATATATTTAACATATAAGATCTTTACAGTATGTGTGTGTCATTGAGCTATTAAGTACATGATTATCATTGGTATTTTCTAAAGGTATCATTTGAATTTAACTGCAGTGACTTTGTGTTGTGTGAGATTTGCTGAAGGTCATAACATATACAACCTATAACAAATGCTTTTTTTAAATCAAAGATAATAAAGAGTACAGGAATACTTATGCAAAGTGAATCCTTACATTTGAACCTCTCATGTTTCCACCTAAATTCTGTGAGTCTGCAGACCCAAACACTTGACTAGGTCCAAGTACTAAAAAGTGTTTAAACTTGACAAATCAAAAAACGCAGTGTCACTTAGTTTTGAGTAGCATTTGCCGTAATCTACCCCTTGTGTCAGTATTCTGCCATAAGCCTCCTGGTATTTTGCAAAACAAAGTTCCAAATAACTTGAATGAATCAGAAAAAGGAATAAACAACAATGACACATTTGAAGGCCTCGTTCACATTAAGTCAATAAGTTATATACAGTGCATGGATGTAGACCAGAGCTGCAACTAATGATTATTTTCATTATTTACTCAATCAATTGATTAGTAGTTTGGTCTATAAAATGTCAGAAATTAATCGTGAAAAACGTTGATCATTGTTTCACAAAGCCCAGGACAACATCCTCGTATGTCTTGTTTCGTCCAAAACCCAAAGATATTTGTGTAAGAAGCTGAAAACACATAATTCCGACTTTAAAAAAAAAAGACAAAAAGTTGGCCATCAATTTAATAGTTGACAACTAACAAAATAATCATTGCTTCTCAAATGGAGACCTGTAGTAAGACATTGAATGAGAGAAAATGCAAACTTTACCCACTTGTTTTACTTTTAATAGTAACATACTTTTTAGTGAATCACACATACAGCAAGGCTTAAACATGTCTTCTGAAAAAAGAGAAATGAACATACTTAAATATAATCGAACATTGCTTAATATACACTGTGGGAGGATCGGATTACTTTAATTTAATGGTTTCTCTGATGCTGCAGGCAGAAGACTGACAAAGCAACACGTCTGAGCAGCATTGGTAAGCTTGTTTATCATGTTAAACGTACTTGCTGGCTGTGAGGATGAAATCTCTCTCCATTAAACACCATCTCTTACCTTCATTCGCTTTTTTCTCGACTCACAGGTGAGAAGCTGTTGTGGTTTCAGGGACAGTTGGATCCAGAAAAGACCGCTTACACCAGGAAAGATGCTTGTGACGTCGTTGAAAGGTCAAAAATGGGGTCCATGTGTTTTTGGCCACTCGTCATTTTGCATCTGAAATGCATCTAAAACAACCTACTGTTGAAAACCTGATGTTGAGTGATCTTCTGTTTGTTTTTGATGTGTATGTGCAGGTACCTCAAAAGGTTTGATTCTGAACTGGAGCAGATTGAGCTGATGAACGGCATCAAAGGTCGGCAGGGTCGTCTCCATGGTGCCAGAGAGGCTGTCATCAAACAGACGATCGAGCGAGAGCGAGCGCAATATGAAGGCACTGGATTTGGTGAGCCCTCATAGTATAAATGCATGCACAACACATGGTATGAAACTGCACACATTCAGTGTTGGAAAATACTCCATGATCCTGTGTTTTGTCCTCTTCAGAGATCCCAGACATCATCAATGCAAAGCACCTGAAAACATTCAAGTGAGTGGATATGAGCTTGAATTATTTTTTTTATTTTTTTTTTACAATCTATGTATTTAAAGGTTCAGTGTGTACGATTTAGTGGCATGTAGTGGTGAGGGTTGTGAATTGCAACCATCTGTCCAGTCTACCACTGCCCCCTGAAAGAGCACAGGACCGCTACGGTGGCTGACTCAGCACAAAAGGTGTCTCTTCTGAGACAGCAGAGAGTGGCCAGTCAAGAAATGAGGTTTGTTTAGGTAGATATGTTAAGAAATTATATTTACTTAATTATTCAGTAAAACCATATGTTATTGGGACTTGGCCACTGACCGATAACATGGAAAATGAAAGCTAAGAGTGTGAAACACTGTCACCGTTTCTGCACCATAGTCCATTATAAACCACATACACCTAATAGATAAAGTTTACAAAGGCATTTTACAACATTAATTCTCTCTGTGATTATGGACCCTTGCCAAAACTGCCCGCCAGCAATAATATCTGGCCCACGGCCACATTATGGTGCTTTAATAGCAATGCTGAAATAGATCTCAGTCATGGCTGCAACAGTTACTCACATAATCACTTCCTCTTCAGTGGTTTTGACTTGTTTAATGTAATATTGTAGTTTGAGTAGAACTGAGCTTTTACTTTGAAAAATTCTGAACGACATTAAAAGAGTCTGTAGCCTGCATGACACACCTCTGAAAGAGCCTTCAGAGAACGTGATTTCCCTAAATGTCCTCTGCCTGGAGATACTGGGGAAATGAAAAAGCATCTGTGGGTTGATGGATGTGGATCAAACACCGTAGCACATGCCGTGATCTGAGAAACATTAGCTGCAGAATCCATTTGTTGAAGAGAAAAAAAAAAAACTTGTCTGAAGGTGGGATCGAACTCACAGCCCTTGGGTATAAGTCCTACACTTTACCGACTAAGCTGAGCTAAAGCCTAAAGATACTGATGTACTTAACTGTTTGAATAATTTCAAATAATATTATGATTTATAGGATATGATTTGCACATGGGATACGTGAGGATTCATTAACATCCTCTCTGATGACGCTTGATGACATTTGTTGATCCTTTGTTTTGGCAGGGAGTGGACCGGTGACCTGAAGAAACTTCCAAATATCAAACTGCGAAAGGTGTCTAACAAAGGTTCGGACACAAAGCATGAAGAGGAGGAGAAACATGAGGCAGAAGATGATAATGAGAAGGACGAAGATGACTTGGATGATGAGTTGAATGAGATGGTGCTGATGTCGGACTCAAACTGAGGCTCTGTTGGTATCTGAGCTCCAGTCGTCCGTTCAGGACAGCTTACTGAGGAGCTGAACATCAGACTGGCCTTCAGCAAATACTTTTTTATAGAAAAATTGTGTGCGCCTGTGTGGGGGGGAAAGGGCTGCTACTCCAGGACTGTCCAAAAGATGGCGCCAAAATCTCTGATGGGAAACTCAACAGTTATTCTGCTGCCCTCCTTAAAGTCTTGTTGTTTCTCAGTAACTACACACCAGCCTGTGAGGGGTTCTACATTAATTGTTTATTGCACAGACAAATATGCATCGTATGTAACCTGAATATTCCATTTTATCCAATCGAAGATAGAAAAATGGTTTTGACACAGATGTTGAGTTCTCTAATGTTGTGGTGGATATAAGACAGAAAATTAAATGCTGAATGACGTGACGGTGACACTGGTACAAAAAAAAACCAAATTAACCTTTTAGAAAAGTGGAAACGTGTAAACAACAGTCACCTTTTTTAGATTGACAGGTCAGTCACTCACACAGTGTGTCAAGTTGAATGTAAAAACATTAACAGATGGCAACCATGAAAGAGCTAGTTACATCAATGTATAAATAACGGGACCTTGCTGAGCAGGACCACGTAAAGCTGCAAACAGTCAAAACAAAACAAACAACTGGGTTAGTTGAGATGTGCTATTTTTGGAAAGATTCAAAACTTTCCTATGATCATAAATAAATTCGGCTTTTTTTTTAAAACATTACATTTTTCAGATTCATTCTGAGCTAAAGTAACTATTTAAATAAGTGTTTCTCTACTTGTCTGACTCTTTGGTGTCTGAAGACCTGATTGTCCAGAAGGATAGTTAAGGCCTCAGTATACTTCAAACACAGAGCTTGTTGGATTGTCTAATTCGGCATTCAGACCAACCGCGAATTTTCGCCTCACGATGCTTTCCTCGCGTGAGTACATTCGCTGCAACCGTTCACAAACAACGCGAGAAGGCGATTTTAACGCGATAACGTGAATAAACAACTCGCCATTACTACAACTGTATGAACCCAAAGTAAACATTTTGCTGTGATTAAATAGCAATAAACTGATTAAACTGATGCCGAAATAACTACAATATGATGCAGATTTGTTAAACATGAATTTGTGCTTTGTCAGGTCTGCCAGCAAGACAGCAGGACAACAACTTCTAAAATGTTTGTTTTCTGAATGGAGTTTGGATCGATCAGGGCTATGCTATGCTAACTTGGTCACAGTAAAGTACAATGATAGCTGGAATAAAGTTACAGACACATGTTTTCTGAACTCACCAGGTAGTTCAACCTCCTCACTTTCTTTTCTCCAAGTAACATCCATTTATGTCCGGTTTTTATATACAGGTGCTGGTCATAATTAGAATATCATCAAAAAGTTGATTTATTTCAGTAATTCCATTCAGAAAGTGAAACTTGTATAATGTATACATTCATTCCACACAGACTGATATATTTCAAGTGTTCATTCCTTTTAATTTTGATGATTATAACTGACAACTAATGAAAACCCCAAATTCAGTATCTCAGAAAATTTGAATATTGTGAAAAGGTTCAATATTGAAGACACCTGGTGCCACACTCTAATCAGCTAATTAACTCAAAACACCTGCAAAGGCCTTTAAATGGTCTCTCAGTCTAGTTCTGTAGGCTACACAATCATGGGGAAGACTGCTGACTTGACAGCTGTCCAAAAGACGACCATTGACAACTTGCACAAGGAGGGCAAGACACAAAAGGTCATTGCTAAAGAGGTTGGCTGTTCACAGAGCTCTGTGTCCAAGCACATTAATAGAGAGGCGAAGGGAAGGAAAAGATGTGGTAGAAAAAATTGTACAAGCAACAGGGATAACCACACCCCGGAGAGGA
>NW_025737956.1:0-14434 GCF_021292245.1 Micropterus dolomieu
TAACCAAGGAGTGGCTCTGTAAGAAGCATATCAAGGTTCTGGCGTGGCCTAGCCAGACTCCAGACCTAAACCCAATAGAGAATCTTTGGAGGGAGCTCAAACTCCGTGTTTCTCAGCGACAGCCCAGAAACCTGACTGATCTAGAGAAGATCTGTGTGGAGGAGTGGGCCAAAATCTCTCCTGCAGTGTGTGCAAACCTGGTGAAAAACTACAGGAAACGTTTGACCTCTGTAATTGCAAACAAAGGCTACTGTACCAAATATTAACATTGATTTTCTCAGGTGTTCAAATACTTATTTGCAGCTGTATCATACAAATAAATAGTTAGAAAGTCATACATTGTGATTTCTGGATTTCTTTTTTTTTTAGATTATGTCTCTCACAGTGGACATGCACCTACGATGACAATTTCAGACCCCTTCATGATTTCTAAGTGGGAGAACTTGCAAAATAGCAGGGTGTTCAAATACTTATTTTCCTCACTGTATAATGCTGGGACACGCTATGTCACAGTGAATGTGCTATCGGACACTGATGGAAATCTGTCTTTCACACCAGAGCCTAAACCTGTCCGTTAGTAAGCCAAGAAGTGTCCAGTGTGATTTTTGTTCAGTTGGTTGGCTCAGATTTAGTCATCTCAGACTTTCAAAGATATAGCAGCACTGCGGAGAGAGATACTGTACGTTTGACCAAAAATGATGGTGCTTTTTCCTGAAGGAATATATTGGCATTGTGTTGTTATCAACAAATACTTAACACATGTTGAAAAGTAAATGTCAAGATTCATTTTCCAGAAAAAGCAATGCAATAATTCACAAAAGACTTCAGGGCTGAGTTCCGCAGTTATGAGACTAATACTAGACTAGACAAACGCGCATCACACAGTATGAGGTAATAGTGACTGTATGACTGAGGGTGTGAAAAAGAACTTGCTTCATTACATGGTTTGATTTTAGTCAGATTATTCATTTTGTGTTATGACCATCCAAAGCGTAAATAATATCTTTCAGATTAGAATACACAGCATATATTTTCCTGAATTAATTCCCCAATCTTTTACTTCTGTTCTGATGTCTAGAGCACGTATTTCATGTGCTCTACCAAAAAAAGCCACTACTCAAACCTTTATACTGCTTTAATGACTAGTTGTCACAAGTAGACAAAAATATGTTAAATGTACCGTCTCCACATCCACACACACTCATACAGTACACCTCTGAGCCACCCACCCCAATAGGTATTGACATGTTCTTTTTCTTGCCCTGGCTCAGTGGGCAGCAGGTCGTGGATACTGGAAGAGCAGAGCTACCCACACACTGGATATTTATAAAACCACAAATCACTGAAACCACAGGAATGTGCTCTTTCATTTCTACTGCCAAACCTCCTGCCATGCGGATCACACAGCAGCCACATAGCCCAGCAATTCTTATAGCACAACATTCTCCTTTCCCTCTCTCTTTCTGGCTCTCTCACCCTCACCCTCTTTTCTCATTCGATCTCTCTCTTTTTTTTTTTTTTCTCATTCAGTTTTTTATGCTCTGTCTTGTTCTCTGGCTTGTATACCTCTACATCTACCTCACTCCATCACTTCTCTGTCCTGCATGAGTCACAGGTCTTTGGTTGACTGACTCACAGGTGTTTGAGATCAGTCCAAGTGCTTTTAGAGCTCCACTTTAATGTATTGAGTGATGTTTGTAGTGATGGAGAAGAATAGGAATAAAAGGTCACGTTTTATTTTAGTCATTGTTCAGCCTGCTTATAACCACTTTAGCTGCTCCTCTCTGAAATACCCTGCATGATTAATTTTTCATGCACAGAAAAGCAGATGAATATTGACTTGAGATTGTCATTTTCTCTATGTATGGGATGTCAGTTTAAAAATGCTAATTTGTATATGCTAGTAACAAGAAGCAAGTAAAAAGAATGATGCAAGGTGATTGCTAGCTAAAAGGACAATTATGGATTATTTTTTAATCTAGGCTTTGTTTTGTTGACATCATGCCAATAGATTATTTTCAAAATGTTATTTACTATACTTTGATGTAGTATTCTCTACTGTCCAATGCAGTTTAACTAGACCAGTGATGATAAGGTGAACTAAAAGCACCAAACATGATTGCATGCTGCAATGACACCTGCTTATATCTGATTTTCAAATTATCAATAGTCTTAAACTTCATTGCAGTATGTTGCCAAATTAAGTAGCATTTTAAGCTGGCATTTACTGTTTTATGGGGCACTTGGGTTAGTAAACAGGGACGTTTATGTTAGTATGTTTGTATGACCTTCCACCTACACACATTACCTTCTTCCTTACATCGTTTTTTAGAGTTTGTTACACATTACCATGTGGGAAATGCAAGCACCATTTTCACATACTAGCAACTACTGGGGGTATTCCCAGTAGTTATTTATCAACACTGTGCCATAAAAGGCTGTGTGTTCACTCCAAGGTAATTTTAAACAGAAAAAAAAGTTTCTTCTCTTACCACTGTCTGTCACAAAGAAAGAAAGGTGGGAAATGAGGTGTCAACAATTTGACTGTTAGTATAATTGAACACCATGTGTGTCCGGTGAGGACTGGGTGTCTCTGAAGTATGTTTAGACTTATGTGGGTGGCATATTGACTTAAGTTGCTTATTAGACAAAGTGATTAATCCTGGTGTCAACATGTGTGCTGATGCATGTCAGCAGGGAGGCATGTGGGATGAGTGCTCTGACTTCCAGTGCTGCTCTTGTCAGCTGGTAATTATCGCCTGAGAGAGGATCTGTGATTGAGCTCATCTGGTCAAGAAGAGATTGAGACAAGGACAGGTGACTGGTGTACAGATGTAGTGCTTTTCTTTGGTCATATAAAAGGCCATTTCAGAGCACTAGTACCCTTTTTTTTTTGTCAGCCACTTCAGACTGAGACATTCAACAGATTAGTTTGAAAGTCTGGTTGTCTCACATAACAGGAAAAAAATGCAGTTTTTTTTTCTAGTAAGCAGTAACTCCTTTCAGAGTCTCTCACACAGTCCTCCTTTCTGGGCCACATATTCCTTTTCCTTCACTCTGTGTTTTCTGGGGCTTTGGGAAGGAGATTTGGAATAGCACTCTCCCCTCATCCTCTTCGTTGACTCTCCTTCCTCTCCATGGCTGCTCTGCTGAGTTCCTGACATACCAGACAGGGTAAACGGCCTCAGATGGCCAGGGACTTAATGAAAGGAAAAAGGGGATGAGGAGAAGGGGAGTTGCAGAGCAAGGAAAACTGGGAGGTATAGGACATGTAAATGAAGTGCATGCTGGAGTGTTGGGACAAGGAAAGCCACACAACAGCAGATTTGTTAATACTTAATACAGCCTTTAGACAGATGAATCACTGTAGACAGCTAATTTGAAGTCAAGAATGTGAGGTTTTCTTTGGTCCCATACTTGAGTGGGCAAACAGTATGAGGCTTTATATCAAACATAAACTCAGGCAGCACCATTTTTTAATTTTAAATCTTTGATTTACTGTGTAATAAAACACTGACTTTAAGCCACAGGATCTCTGATGTCTTAACAAAATACCCACCCTAATTTGTTGGTCAATACTGGAATAACAGATTTTTAACCACCATTTGTTCTCTCTCTCTCTTTCCTTTCTGTCCCCTCTTTCCTCTTGTTCGCGTCTGCTCCTCTCCCTGTAGTGTGGCGGTCACTCGTTCCAAAGATGTGCCCTCTTTCGGCCCCCCTATCCCAGAGGGCGTGACCTTTCCCAAGTCCTCTGTGTTCCGGGACTTCCTGCTGGCCAAGGTCATCAATGCAGAAAATGCTGCCCACAAGTCACACAAGTTCCGTGCCATGGCCACCCGAACACGGCAGGAGTACCTGCGCGACCTGGCCGAGCGCCACACCACCAGCACACCCATCGACCCCTCGGGAAAGTTTCCTTTCATCTCACTGGCCCACAAGAAAAAAGAGAAGAGCCGTCCGTATGGAGCGGCGGAGCTGCGCAGCCTGGGGGCGGTGACCTGGCCGGTCCATGCTGAGGATCACGGGACTGGAGGGGAACTGGAGGCCCTTCTGGCCATCTCCAATGACTTTCTCATCCTGTTGGACCAGGAGGCCAAGGCCGTGGTGTTCAACTGTGCCACTAAGGATGTGATTGGCTGGACACTGAGCAGCCCTGCGTCTTTGCGGATTTTCTATGAGCGGGGAGAAAGTGTGTCTCTGAGGAGTATCAGTAATAACACTGAGGATTTCAAGGAGGTGGTCAAACGTCTAGAGGTTAGAAGACACGCACACACAAAACATTACAAAATGTCACATTACAAAACTTTGTTTGTGTGCTCATCATTATGCTTAGATCCGTTATTTGTTTATTAAGTAATTGTGGTTTCCTATGTTTTTACAATTATATCATTGTCAATCAATTATGTCATTGACATTTGTTAGTTATCCTCCCTTTGCTGTCGTGGGCATGGCATGTACACATTCAAAGTCAAATTAGGTCAGTTGGTGTAGAGTTTATTTGCCAAGATAACTGACATACAGTAATGTAGTTTGTCAGTGTCAATAGAATGATTTTTTTTTCCCCCTGTAACCAAATGGGTGGCACTTTTCATGCTGCACAGTGAACCAGGCTCACTCCATGTGGTGTTGGGAGCCACAGAATGGCTGGGCTAACAAACCTTCATTCATGTGAGCAGACAAGTACTGAGAAACCAAATCAATGGACTAAAATGCTGTAGGCTGCCATTGATCATTACCTGACCCACTCACAGTCTCTCCTACTATTTACTGTTGGCTGTCAGTCTGCCAGAATGACAACATTTTTGTGTCTACTTGCCAAAGCTGCTGTCTCATTACTGGTCTCAGCTTATTGAGAGAGTTTCAGAAACACCTCTGGACAAGATACTCCTAATGGCTTGTACACCTACTCATACAGTGAAGTGGTGCTAGCTCTTCCTTAGCTGTTTCCATGGAAACTGGTTAGAAAAAAAGGTGTTTTCTTATGTAATCAGCAGTACTTTAGAATACATTCATTTCCCCAGCCTCTCCCTACCTTCAAACTGCGTGTGTGTGTTTGATGGTTTTTGTCATGTATTTATGTAACCTGGATTGAGTCCACCGTCTTTGATATGCACACATGCATACAAACACATTTGAACACACACACACCGTTATTTGGCTCTGGACTCAGAAATGTATCACTTTCATGTTGCATTTTATTCATCTGCTGTTAATCTTCAATCATTTGAACTACCTCTGTGCCAGAGAGAGGAAGGGAAGTGGCCTTGGGCCACATGCTTTTTGGAACTCGTCTCTCTTTCTCTCTTCCTCTCTTCCTCTCTGTATCTTTTTTTGCTCTTGTTTTCTCCTTTTCGTTCTCTTTTTTTCTTGTACTCTCATCCTCTCCCACGCACACATTCAGAAACATCAGAGGGCATCATAATAATTCCTATCAGGTGCCAGTCTGCAGCATGATTTATTCACGCTTCCCTGTGAGTTTGAATTCTATAAAGTCGTTCAGAAAGAGAAATGCAAGGTGCCTTGAAACCACCGGGCATGCCACTAGAGGGAGAGAGAGGGAGGGATGAGTTGAGACTGACCACAATAAAAAAATAAAAAATAAAAAAGCACTCTTGAATGAGAATTGATTTTACCGGATCCTTTGTCAACTCATTGGTTACCTTTGCAATGTGACAGGTGATCAAGGCTGTCCAACTTTTCTACTTCATTCACTGTGAAAGAGAAGCGTGGACACTTTACAGTGTTCCCCACCCCACGTGAATGCTGAGAGTAGCATCCTTCCATGAAAAAACATGAAGTTCAAAAGTGTTCTCCTAAGCGGCGCATCTCTGTGTGAACACGGCGTAAAGTGCCACAGCAAGAGACACTGCTGCTTTCATTTCTGTTATCTGTTGAGTGTGGGTGAATGCATGAGCGTGCACATCCAGTGAGAGGTGTACCACTTATGCTAGAGCACTAATTCATCTTTATTTATGGCTGTAAGTCTCTTAGGAATCACTTAAGTTTTTAAAAATCTCTTCTTCAACTTCAAAGAGAACGCATGTGTATATATGCACTGAACATGTTCACACACCTGCACACATATGCAGACTGAGATAATCCAATTAATTGTCCCAGTATTTTATTTAAAAAAAATCCAAACAGCAACTGATTCTATAAATGAAAATAGTTTTTGGTGGTTGTGCAAATTTGATAAGATAAAATAAGTTCACCTTAATTTTTCTTTCTCTCTGATCTTTCCGTTTGCACTGTCCCCTTTCCTGTTCACTTTTTTCTCCTCACTGGTTGACCTGATTGGTTCTTTTTCATCATATCTCCTCTGATCATTCCTGTCATTTCATCTTTTATCTGTACTTTGTGCATCTCTCTGCCCTCCCTGTGTCCAGTTCCTGACTAAGGGCTGTGAGACATCAGAGATGACTCTTCGTCGAAATGGCCTGGGGCAGCTCGGCTTCCACGTGAACTATGAAGGCATCGTGGCTGAGGTATCTGTCTGTACATAACTAGAATGTTCTTCTAGAAATGTACTCGAAACAAGCTAGCTCATTGTGTTTAACACGTGTAAAAAAAAAAAAAAATCTAAATATGCATTATTAGCCTTAGTCGACCTGTTAATTATTATATGCCCTTGTTTTTGCTTTTTATTGGATTAGTTCTTATTTAGTAGCTTTAGTGTTCACTTGTAATGAAGGGAGACTGGAGATAATATGTGACACTGTTTAGAGAAAGTTGCCTTGTTGCCTGTTGCTTTCAGAACTGGCATTTAGTAAAACAGAATGTTGAACTTTTCATATTAAATGACATTAGGTGAGAATATGTGTATTTTAAGTGAAAATTATTAGCTTGAATTAAGGATTGGCACTGAAATAACGAGACAAACTGTATATCTACAGCTCTCTACTTCAGACTCACAGGCAGGATCTTTACACAATTTCTTTCTCTCATTTTAGACGTGATCTGTAGCTGCTAGGCTGTGGCTGTAATTTGTTTAGTTTTTTATGCATTATGTCATATTAGATGTAGGCTGTAATGCAATCAAACTTTGTTATTAATAGGTGGAGCCATATGGTTACGCCTGGCAGGCGGGGCTACGGCAGGGAAGCCGATTGGTAGAAATCTGCAAAGTTGCTGTAGCAACACTGACCCATGAGCAGATGATTGACCTCCTGCGGACTTCAGTGACTGTGCGTGTTGTTATCATCCCTCCACATGATGACGCCACTCCACGCAGGTATGTGGGGATGGGAGAGGTGCCATCATCCAACGAAGGTTGAGGTCAAGGGTAGTAGTATCTAGTATCTTCAACCAAGTCCAGTTACCCTTGACCTCAAACTTCATTGGATAACTATGACCTTGATGGCTGAGAACCTTCACAGACATCGAGAGATGCCATCATTTATTCTTTAAGCTTTTATGCAAACTGATTTTTTTTGTTAAAATATGAATTTGGTTATCTGGAAAGGCTGTAAACAGCTGGAGTTGCTGTCCTTTCATGCCTGAAGTTCAGTGGTGCATCAGGAGTCACATTACTTTAAGAGAACAAATAAAATACTAGTGTACCTTGCTAATTAAGATAAAACAGTAGATATACTGCTCTTTGGTTTATTTGTGTCACTGGATATTAAAAAAAGTTAAGTATTCCAAACTTATTTCACATTTTTCCCTGCCAAGAAAAAAGAACAGCTATATCAACCCTCACTGACACAGACACACAACATCCCTTGCTTCTCAAACAAAATGTCTTTCCTCTCCTTCTACAGGGGCTGTTCAGAGCTCTATCGGCCTGTTTCAGACTACAAGGGCAGCAGCAGCGATAGTGGTTCATTTGAATACAAGTTCCCCTTCCGCAGCAATAACAACAAGTGGCAGAGGACGTCCAGCAGCCCTCAGCAGTCACTGACTGCCTCGCCTCAGCCCCACACGCCCAATCGGGCTATCAGCCTGGGTAGCTCAGTGGGGAAGACACTGTCAGCTGAGAGGCTGGAGAGGGGCGCAGTCATCCCACGCAGTGTCAGCAGCGATGGCCGGCCCCTGGACACCAAGAGGTTAGAGCCCCTTGGCTTTACAAATATGGATTATTGGAATACAATTTCAATATTATGAGGAGGGTGCGGGAGGTTTCCAAAGTAGAGTACAAACTGGAAAAAATGGATTTTAAAGGCCAACAGCTGGTGAAGTCATTTTTTCCATGTGACCTCCAACACTGTTGAAATGAAACAAAAATGTATTGCAAATTCTGCAAGGTATTATATCAGCAAAGCACAAAAAGGGCAGCAATTGGGTATGCAGCTGATTTTAAAGCAACGGCTTTTAAGTATTCATGTAATTTTTTTAAATTCCAGACTGTGTGGGAAATATCTATGAAATCAGTGGAATTTCCTCTGAAGGAACAACTTTGTACATTTTGCTCCTGCAGTGCTTTGATGTGTTTATTTCATTTTCCTTTAGTTCCCTTCAATTCCACATGCCTGTAAATTCTTACTGTGTGTGTGTGTGTGTGTGTGTGTGTTACTTCCCATACCAGGATGTCTCCGGGTAGTGAGAGCTATAGCCTGGCCTCCTCCCTGGCGTTGGGTCGTTCTCCTCACAATCGAAGCTCTCCCAGCAACCTGTCTTGTTCCAGTGACACCTCCGGAAGCTCCGCTCACTGGAGACAGAAGTCCATGCCTGAGCAGTAAGGAAGAGGGGGGAGAGGGGATTGTTTTTATCTATCTGTGTTTATTTATTTATTTTATGCAAATTATGAGATATTGTTTCAGAAAGGGTATCAGAGACAACACATTTTGAGACATTTCCCTCAATATCACAAAAAAAATTTCTTGCTGCTTTCTTTTTTTTATTTAATTCTTCATGTTTTTTTAGTGGAATTATGAATGACAGAAACATGTTTTTTTAACTCATTATTGTATGGTCATGAGCAGATGTATCATAGTGTTTAAAAAGACTCAGTTTTCATCTTTAGAAAGCCATAAAAAATAATAGTCACTGATCTTGTAAAACTATTTCTAGCAGACTCCTTGTTTTACATTTAGGAAGCTAATTTATTCATTTCAAGCCAGCAAGTAAATGTATAAATTAAATTTTTTTTTGTAATATTGCAGTAGTTGGCTTGAGATTAGAGCAATTTGACAGTTGTAACAGTGCATAACATAGTGAAGGGGTGTGAGGTGATATCAATTGTGTGTCTCTGTGTACGATAATGCTCCTGACACAATGTCTTTTTATATTTTTTTTTATTTAACTTCCACCCACTACAGCCTGTGGGAAAATGTATTGTGTATTAAACGACTTCTTTCTAGCTCTGCATATTTAATCAGTGGAAAAACACATTTAGCTGATTAAAAAAAAAGAAGCTGAATAAAAAAGCAATGTATTCTGATTTTGTGTGCTCATTCACCAGGTTTGCAAGCAACCGGCACTCTCCGATGTCTTCGGAGAGGCGAGAGGGGGTTGGAGAGGGCGGGTCCAGTGGAAAGTCGACTCCCAATTGGTCGAGAATGGAGGAGGGAGGAGGAGCCGAACGAGGGTCAACAGGTGAATATATCTTGTGTAGAAATAGTTAATACTGTAAATTTAGTGAGAGAGAAAGGTGCTGTGACTCACTCTACTCTAGGTACATTCTAATGTTTTCAGTAATGTAAATGTATTTTTGATGTGTTTCTATATGCGAAGAATAGGAGGGCAATTGACTCCTGAATAGCGGGGGTGGGAAGACAGCACAGGAAAGAAATCATCCATATATTTCCATATTGCTAAATCCTTTGAAGTGACAGGTATCCAGAAGAGTGTGTGTGTGTGTGTGTGTGTGTGTGTGTGTGTGTGTGTGTGTGTGTGTGTGTGCGCCTTCTCATCTGCTAGTGACAGTTTTTTGGAGCAGGTCCTTCCAGAGCTGAGATACCAACTCTTGACAGCCTCCACACTCTAAACAGCACTTGTCTTCCCCTTCTTTCCCTCTTTCCCTCCTCTTTCTCCACCTCTTCTGCAAGCTGTAAATTATATTGCCTTCACAGAGAAAGTCTTAATGTCTTTGCAAACAGACAAAAAGGTGGGTAGATAATGACACAAACAGAAAAGGGAAAGAGATAAATATTGAATTGGGAAAAGAAGATCAAACAGTCATCTCAATTAAAGTATATTGCTTTTTTTCCCTGTCACTTTTCATTCTGTTGTATAAAGTTTAATAAAGGAGAAAGAGTTTCCCCATCAACACAGTTTGCCATCCTTCTCGTATTGCCCCGTTCCTTCCCTTCCACCCTTCAGTCTGTTCCTCATTCCCCACTAGGTTTATGTCTGCAAAAAAGTGAAAACATCTTTTTATGCTCTTGTACATTGTCTTTCATTTAATTACAACTACTCTCCCATGCACAGTTTTCTGGGAGTTTTCTTCTTGTTTTCCAGCTCAGTCTCTGAAAGCCATAAAGACTACATGCTCCTCTACCAGTCCTCTGATTCCCAGCAGGATGTTTCTTTTGTTGATTGTTGACCAGCATACTTTCAGTCATGTCCTCAACCTGTTCCTGACTGCCACAATCACAGAGAATTGCCCTGGTCTCTCATTTTGTGGTTGTTTATACCACTTATGTCTTCATTGGTCGGGGTGGAACAATGCAGTCTGGGCCAGCTCGGCCTATGTTAGCCAAGCGTCCAGCCCTACAGAGTGCTTTGCCGTCTTTGTGGTTTAGGGTGCTGTCCTTTCCTCTTCCTCTCATTTTTACCCCCTTGACCTGTTAGTCTTCAGCAATGATGATGTGGCCATGCACTGTCCAGAAATAACACAAGTCATGCAGAGGGCAGGCTCACTTTTGCTCTTGCATTTTGTTTCTCAGTTCCTGTCACACAAAAACAGGACACTACCATAGCCCTTAATGTATACAGCATTAAAGTAATTATTGCATCAAATGTTCTTGTTGTGTCTTCCATTTAACACAGCGTTCACTCCATTTTCTTCTGATATCCTTTGGCAGCTTTATGATTAATTCATGCATCGATTGGTGAGATGCAGAAAACTGCTATTTGTCATGATTCCTTCCTGTGCACATTTATTTAAATGACCTAACAACATTTTTTAGTTCAGCAAAGCCTACAGGAGTACACATATTAACAAAAGGTGCTGGGAAATCTTACTTTTGGTTTGTCATGGAACATACCAAGACATCTGGTGGACCTATAACAACTCTTGAGAAACAAAACAATATATCACACACAAACATGTAGTCACACACACGCAGGCACACGTGCAACCATCTCTAATTAGTGCGGAGAGCCCTATGGGCCTCTGTGCAGATAAAACTATGCAGAGTAATGAATATTCTAAGTGAAATACGGGGGGGGTTCACACCATTACTAGATTCACCCCATTACTAGATTCACCACAGCAGATGTTATGATACCTCCCTTAGCTTTCCCTCTTATGGTGCTCTGTGGTCATTAGCTGCCTACTCAGTATGTCTTGTTGCATAACATCTAGACAATTACACAACAGTCCCATTTATACCCCGGGTTTCACTTTAGGACACACACACACACTCCCTCACGTGGCACAGCTTGTCCAGAGCAAACAAAGCTAGCAGGGACCATATGGGGACAAATTTCTGTTTGATTTGTGCATTGCTTTTGATGACAAGGGATACGACAGAGGCAGAACGAAAACAATGTCAGCATTATGGGCTTCCTGGAAGCATGAGGGCTGTTGTAGCAAAATACAAATAAGCGAGCAGAGAGGAAAGAAACTTCTTTGTTGAATCATCAACAAGTCATCTGTTTGTGCCGCAGGGTGTGTGCATGTCTTCTTCACCAACCCAGCTGTGTTTTTTTGGTCTAATTTTTGCAGAGGCCCCAGTCTCTAAGTCTGGTCAAGGCTACTCCGGAGCTCCTCGCATCCAGAGGCAGGAGCAGGTCATCCACCTGTCCCCAAAGAAGGGCAGCCAGGTCAGGCTTTACACCTGTAAAATATTTATTAAGACAGTCAGAACTCTGACAGAACAGTTGTAATGCTCTTGCTCTTCCACTTCCTGTTTGTTCTGGCAGTCGGATGGCCCTTATTCTGGCCACTCCAGCAGCAACACTCTATCCAGCACAGCGTCCAGCGGGGGCCACAGCGACAGCGATAAATGGTACGAAATGGGAGCAGGTGGAGCCTCCGGCGGTGACCAGGGTGAAACAGAGCCCAACGGCCTGGGAGGAGGCGGCTACCTTCAGGGGGCGTCGGCCGACAGCGGCATCGACACCAGCTCTTATGGAGCCCCTCACCACGCTCACCCCCACTCTCATCACGGCAGCACCACCTCCCTGCTAGCTCCCAGTGGAGGCCGAGAGAGCAGGGAGAGGTCAGTGTCTCCATGGCATAGCCCCACCGAGGGAGGCCGCAGGATGTTGGAGAGGTCACCTGCGGCCGCTGAGTCCCCAGGCCCGCCAGGAGAAAGGAGTCTGGACGGGACAGGCCGAACCCCACCTACTCATCTCCTTGTTAGAGACAGCAGCACCTACAGTCTGAGTGACGCTGGATCACACTCGAGGTCAGTCTGTGTGGTGATATTTAAGTGTTTGTGTGAGAGGGAGTGGTTACAAACGTAGGGGGCGAGACACAAAATGGTTTGGGAAACCAGTGCTTTGTGGAGTTTAAACAAAAAAGAGTCCTTTAGTCTGTAAGGGTCCACCGATCAAAAGTATCAAAACAGCTTTAAAAAAAAAATTAATCCATCGCTCTCTGTCTGCTAACTTCTCTCATCCTGCACCGTGTTGTTTTCAATAGGTTGCTACCTTCAGAATAAAAGCGCATAAGCCGTCTGTTGGAGCTAGATCAAATGAATGACGTGTATTTGATATTATTTGATAATTTTTACAAGTATTATTCTTTGAAATAAATTTGATTTGAAATAAATAAACTGTTTCATAGTAGTTTCAGTTTTATGCAAAAAGAATTAAAGGCCTGTCCCACATGGACGCCTGCCCCAAATAAAGGCAGGGTCATTTCAGTGATTTTAGCAAATAAAAGCCCGAGTTATTATTCAAAGTTTTATGGTATCTTAAAGAACTGTTTACCCTAAAAAGAAACACGATCTTGCCTGAGACTGAGGTTCTCTCTCTCTCTCTCGCTCTCTCTCTCTCTCTCGCTCTCTCTCTCTCTCTCTCTCTCTCTCTCTCTCTCTCTCTCTCTCTCTCTCTCTCTCTCTCTCTCTCTCTCTCTCTCTCTCTCTCTCTCTCTCTCTCTCTTTTTTCCTCCTTATCTTTACACGTTATGCCTCAGGAACACGTGTCCAACTTTTCATAGCTGAGCTGGTGTCCAGAACTGAGAGAACTCCAGTGTCTCGCTTAAATCAACCGTTCAGATAGAGTTACAGTTCATGACCTGGCCATCATCTGTCCAGGATTTAAACAACATTTGTATTCTGTCATAGTAGCGGAGAGGAAATAAGAGGAGGCTCATAAATGAGTTTGCCAAGGTTGACTTGACCGCAGGTGGTACTTTGATATAATTTTCCATCTGTAATTCAGTAATATATGTCCTTCCTGGAAAATGTTACACAATTAATTATTTAATAATGCTTGACCTAAGAATAAAATTGATTTGTTAAGGGTCAAAAACGTTTAGATTCTTTTCTAAACAAAATAGAGATCCGGGTAAGCCATAAAGAAATCCCTGTCATTGTCTTAAAATGTTGTTCAAACCCAGGATTATGATGCAACTTATATCTTACGTCAGTGTACAAGCTTTTGTTATTTGTGGTTCATTGCCATGATGAGTAAACTCTCTCTTTCTCCTTCCTCTGTGGGCCTGCTTTGTCCTTCAGTGCCAGGCACTCAGGCCACAGCTCCCCAAGAGAGGAGTCCTCCTCATCAGCCACCTCTCCTTCATCCCAGTCCTCAGCATCCCCTGGCCCCAAAAGCTTCTACCCCCGCCAGGGAGCTCAGTCCAAGTACCTGATTGGCTGGAGGAAGCCTGGTTCCACCATCAATTCTGTCGACTTCGGGGACACACGCAAGTAAGGATTGAGCAAAAACACAGTTTCTGCACACAGTTACACATATCTGTGGTTACTGTACAGGTGCTGGTCATATAATTAGAATATCATCAAAAAGTTGATTTATTTCAGTAATTCCATTCAAAAAGTGAAACTTGGACATTATATTCATTCATTACACGCAGACTGATATATTTCAAATGTTTATTTCATTTAATTGTGATGATTAAAACTAACTAATGAAAATCCCAAATTCAGTATCTCTGAAAATTACTTAAGACCAATACAAAAAAAGGATTTTTAGAAATGTTGGCCAACTGAAAAGTATGAACATGAAAAGTATGAGCATGTACAGCACTCAATACTTAGTTGGGGCTCCTTTTGCCTGAATTACTGCAGCAATGCGGCGTGGCATGGAGTCGATCAGTCTGTGGCACTGCTCAGGTGTTATGAGAGCCCAGGTTGCTCTGATA
>NW_025737957.1:0-17113 GCF_021292245.1 Micropterus dolomieu
CCTGGATAAGCCGGTTACCTCACTTCGCATTACAGACCGTTGGTCTAACTTACATGCTAAAAAACAATAACATATAAATCGTCCTTTTTTTTTGCATTTTCACAAATAGATGAAATTTTTCACAAATCTGAAACATTCTAGTCCAGATCTGACCGCTCTAGGGGGGGTAAGTTAGTGGTTTTTGATCTGGAACTGCCGAACCGGATGTTGTAGCTGTAAGTGTCGAGGCAGTAATGTAACTACATTTAAGAAACATATCACCTCCAAAACAACTGTTACGGCAAGAACCAGAGTATTTAAGTTTTACTCACATACCAGTCCATTCCTCAGCCTTTCATGGAGGGGACCTGCTCCATATCCGAGTCAGATAACGTTAACGGCCGCTGCAGCTGTCACCGTGACGCCATTTTGTTTGTTTGCTAACAGAACTTCTCCCGCCATCGCTGCTAGCTCACCAAGCCAACACATACGTTAGCAGACAGGATTAGCAACACTGTACGCTGACCCGGCTGGTTGTCTGATTAATAATACAAACTTAACTCGCTAAATAAACTAACCGTTTATTCCCAGAGTCCTGTTCATTCAGAGTCTCACAGTGACGCGTCTGACTGTCCTTAATCACCTCCACCTGCTACACGACTGGCGCCACTGCTCGAGTGCAATACCACCTCTGGCCACACAGGCTGCTGTTACCAGGCGTTACAATCCAGGGGGGCGCTGTTTCACCAATTTACAGAAACAGTGAAAACTGGAGAAAACACGGACGTGACCGTGGGATGGCTGACCAGACGTCCCCGTTTTCCGGGGACAGTCCCCGGGTTTAATGAGCTGTCCCGGAAATGTCCCCGTGTGCTGTAGACTGTATAAGGTGTTAACAGACCTGAAAGACCCCGTCACCTTCCTGTAACGTTCCCGCCCTGTATCTTTACGTCTGCAGCTGCTTTTATGTGTCTAAATAAACATCACTTTATGTCCCTGGTAACAGCAAATGTTTGTCTGTGTGAAACTTTAACGGTTCTTTTAACAGAATAATCACAAATGTGGATAATCAAAAAAAAGTCTGACATGTACGTGATTTTAGGCAACAATAGAAGCCTGTTGGTGTGTTTGGTACAAGGTGACCAGATTTCTGAAATGAAAACCGGGGACCTTTTTGGTTTGGTATGTCATTAAAAAATATTATGTTATTGTAAATTAAAAAAGGGGGGGGACAATTTTGGTTTTACAATCTGTCAAATATAACTTCTGGATGAAATCAAGTCACTTTCAGTCAATATGTAGAAGCTGCAATCACTTTCTGGTAAGTCGAATACTGCATTACACGGGTTGTGTTGGCCATTTACATTTACATTACATTACATTACATTCAGTTTTATTTATATAGCGCCAAATCACAACAACAGTTATCTCACAGCGCTTTTCATAAAAGAGCAGGTCTAGACCGTACTCTGTGATGATATTATCCAATTTATTCATTTAGCTGACGCTTTTATCCAAAGCGACTTACAGTACATGTCAGAGGTCACACGCCTCTGGAGCAACGAGGGGTTAAGTGTCTTGCTCAGGGACACAATGGCGGATGGGTCACAGTGGGGTCTCTCACACCAAAGGCCTGTGTCTTATCCATTGCGCCATCACCACCCCATTTAAAGTATTCCAACAGGGAAAAGGACTGGATTGGTTGGTACACAGCAAGTTCAATAATGTAAGGTCATAAGGATAATTGGAAAAGAGATCATGTCTTTATTTTATATATCACTAAGTCATGTTAGTTATAGGCTTCATCCCTTTTTCCAAATATAAACTAGGATATTAGACATAAGCCTACCAAACACATAATCCATCTGCAACAACAGGCTTCTGTTATTACCAATGATTACTTAAATGTCCAGCCTGGTTATGCTATAAACTGCAAACAGGTATCTGGCCCACAATTGTGATTATTTGCACGTTATGTCTCTTTGATCCAGCTTTAACATGCTGCACATGCAGCTCCAGACGGGCCACCAAAACCAGGGACCCGGAAAACGCGGACGTCTGGTCACCCTAGTTTGGTAGGCTATGTCTGATATCCTTGTTTATATTTGGAAAACAGACTAGCCTAATTAACACGACTTACTGCTCAGTTATATATAAAATAAAGACATGATCTCTTTTGCAATTATCCTTATGACTCCACATTTGTTTACTTGCTGTGTACAAACCAATCCAGTCCTTTTTACCTGTTGAAATACCTTTTAATGGCCAAAACACACAAAATGCATTTTTCTATTTGCCAGAAAGTGATTGCAGCCTCTACTTATTCACTGAAAGGTAGTTTCTGCCTCAAAATGACTTGATTACATTCAGAAGAGTTATATTTGACACATTAAAAAAACGAAATTGTCTCCTGTTCTAATCATCACATTTTTAATGACATACTGACCACCAAACAAAAAATGTCCCCGGTTTCTATTTCAGAAATCTGGTCACCTTAGTGTGGGAGCTGACCAAAGTGTTTGATATCATATCAAACAAAGACGGCCAGAAGTCTGTGGACATTTGACTTGTCCAGGTGTATTTTTACCTCTGTGAAACAAACCTCTCCAACATGAGAAGAAGTGAAAGTCTGAAGTCGTTCTTTTGCTGCCTAAAATAGTTTCACCTCTATGACCATTGATTGATGTTGATGATGAGGTTGATGATCCGGTAATGCTGTGACTACCTGATTAATAAATCGGAAAACAAGCAGTAACTACAGGCATCACATAAACAAGAACAATGCGGGTTTTGAAATTGGAGGAGTTAAAGTAAAGCCCCCTAAACAGAAAATACTCAAGTGCAAGTAGCTCAACATTTGACTTAAGTACTTTTACCCCTAAGTGGAGGCACAAAAATAAAACAGACGCATATATCGGAGCGTCATCTCTCGTCCACAGTCCAGAGATTTATATTAGACTTATCTCATGGTCCCATGTTTAGAAGACTTATTTAGGATAATGTAGAGCTCCCTTGTTTTAATCAAAGTAAGACATAAATGAGAATATATATGGGGGCACAAGGCGTTGATCTCAGCGATGCCAACATGTGGAGCCTCACGTGGTCTTAGTCAGAGTCATTTCTGTTTTGGGTTCTGTTTTATTGCAAAATTAGGATGAGATTTAAAGTACATGAAAATAAAAAGAGACATTTACAGAGAGAGTCATTCCTCTGAGCCAAAACTGTCCAATCCCGGTCCAGTGGGGGTCAGAGGACGGGGGTCTCCAGGCTTCTCAGCCACAGTTCCAGGGCGTACTTGGTCCCGGTGCTGACCCGCTCCACGTCCGGGCCGCTGACCGGCGCCCGGCTGACCAGCACCGTCAGAGGCAGGGTGGAGTCAGTCAGGGCTCCCTCTGTGGAAACCTGCGACACACTGGAAACACAGCGGGAGGTCAAAGGTCACGCTGGTCAGGAGGAAGTTAGTTGGACTAAATCAGTATCAAATAGGGCTGCACGATTTGAAGATTATTATTATATAATGAAACAAATGCTACTATCAGTCTAACGTGCTTAATTATCAAGGAATGCACGAAATACTGACATTTTGAAATGTGTTTTTCTCAACTTGAATAAAGTTAAAACAATAAACAGTATTTATAACAATAACAAGTAAAACAGAACAAGAGGAGCAAGTTTCTCTACAGCTACTGCTCAAAACACATTTTTCTCACTGCACGCAGGCTTTTCTGTTTTAGGGGCTGAAGGTAACGAGCAGACTGCAGCGCTCACACAGAAGAGAGCGTCACACACCCTTTTTAATAAATCACACACTTTTTGCGGTTATGTAATCACACATGACATCGTGCAGCCCTAGTATCAAACCGTAATATATGTTGGGGCCTGTGTGGTTATACTGTCCTGAATATTTTGGGTTTGTTTTCATGACAACAAAAAGTAGAAGAACAGAAACATTCCAGTTACTAGTGGCCGGGTCAGAACAGCAGCACTGTTCCTGCTGGTTTTCCTCCATAAATAACATCCAATGGTTGCTCTTTAAAGATTTCATTTCTAAAATTCCCCAAATAATGTTTGACAAGAACAACAAATCTGTGAGTAAGTTCAAAAACGTATTTATTCTAAAGTGAACCCAGAGGACAGCTGAAGTCAGAGGTGTGTCCAAGTCATTGTTTTACAAAGTCCTAAACAAGTTATAATTTGCTCTCCACCAAACTGAATAGCATTTTATATCATAACAAGATTTAAAATAGGAAATATACTTTAGTGAACTGCGTTAGCCTGTACAGAAAAAAGGCAGTGGCGCAGTTTGTCATCAAGTCGGTTCAAGTCAAAAGGCTCAAGTCCACGTTAAGACACGATTCATTGGTGTTGAAGTTAAAGTCGGGTCTAAGGTCATCATATTTGTGACTGGAGTCCACTCCTCTGCCTGAAGTTTAATCTTTCTTACTGGTGGCACAAGACATTCTATTGAATGTTGGATCTTTAACTGTGGAGCTGTTTTATTTATTATTTATTAGTATTATTTATCCGCAGGCTGCTGTTAATAAGAACATAACACTGAAACCAGTCCAGAGGCATCTGTAGTTACATCCAGACGTCTAAATTCACTGAAATCAGTTTAGTGTCAGGCCAAACATTTAAACCCATCACACGAGACAACAGCATTTATCAAACATCTCAAAATAAATTACAACAATATTTCTGTCTTTTTTTAAAGAAATTATTACTGATTTTTATTCAATTATTAATTATTTTTCCTGCATTTAGCTGCAAAATTAGAGCATTTAAGTTGTTCCCTTTTAACAGGCGCACCTAAGAACACAACTCGTCACCTTAAACACATTAACTGAGACCAACATTAGTGAACCTGACACCAGATCTCAAAAGGTAAAAGAAACGAACTGGAGGTCCGACGTATCTAAAGACTCCCTGACTAAATAAATAATTTATGATAATAATTTACTGATATTGAAACAAACTGTATCAGTATCAGTTATTTCCTGTCCAGGATCGAGTTCCAGGTTTTAAAACACTGGCTCACTGACGCCCACAGCTGTAATCCACATGCTGTATTACCTGTACTGTTCATGCCACACACTGACCGTATGTATATTGTGTGCTTGTTCCAGCTGCCATCACTTCCGTTCCCTGCTCATGTTTGTGATCTGCTGCTACTAGCCTTTGTGTTCGCTGTTTAGCTGCAGTCTCTGTAACCCTGTTGCAGCAGTATTACCTTACTGAGTGTTTGTTGAGTAGCACACTTGAGTTAGTTGTGTTTTGCCGTGTTTCTGCAGAGTTGGGTTAGGTTGTACAGTAAATACCGATAACCCACTCTACACGTTCAGGATATTTTCTTTGTTTAGTCCATTAAGCCTCGTTCACTCTACGCGATTTTAAGCCCGATTAGCCGCTCTGTGAGCTCGGCGACCGTCAGGCTGTGATTGGGAGTAAATCAGCGACTGATCGCCAGTCGTTATGTGTGAACTACTCAACGACGCATCAAAACGGCTCCCTGTCTGACACATCGCCGACTTCTGCCAGACATTTAGCACGCCAAATATCTGGAGGAGTCGGAGTCTTTTGTTGTTTAAACCTGGTAAAAACTCTCGTGTGAATAAATAACTTTTCCACCATACCAAACACATCTGGTTTATGCGTACGCCCCCTTTCCCCCAGGGAGCTGGGCTGTAACATCTTAGTTAATTTTTACTTTCTCTTTTTATCTGTACTCCTGTCAGTCCATTTGCTCTCTCGGGATCAATAATTATCGAGATACCTGATGCTGCTCGGCAGGTCGTCCAGACAAACCTCGGCGTCCTCTCCGTCCACGGAGGACACGACGGCTCCGACCAGCCGGCTGTCGGCCCACAGACAGGCACTGACCTCGGCAGGAGACGGGCTCAGACAGGCCTGCAGGGTGGAGACATGAAGACATCCTACAGTCACATTCTCTGCTGGAGACACAGAGACGGTCAAAGCCACGTCCGCATCACCTGTAGTACCTGTAGCTGCAGGTGAGAGAGGGAGGAGTGCAGCAGCATGTAGATGACTATGTGATGTCTCTGAGGAAGTCCTCTGGACAGCATGGGAGGATACACTGACTGACAGAGAGATCATTCACCATTAATGCGTTCGTTACACGGCTGTGACTCAGTGGCCCAGAGGTTAAAAACAGACACATTAAACCTCTGTGGACTGATTCACTCCACCCAAACAGAAAGAAACAGGTGTTATTGTGGAACACAGAGACAAAAGCTTTGATTTAAAGAAACAGAACATGTCGAGAATGGCCAGTGAAATCATTTTCACTTTCTGCCCGGTGAAGCTAGACAACAGTTTGCTTTAATGAATCTGGTTTGAGTGTTTGGTCTCCGTCTGTCTCACCTCCCACAGTCCCAGTATTTTTGGAGAAACTTCCTCAGGTTTCAGTTTCAGGCCGGTTTCCTCCTCTAACTCCCTGAGGCCGGCATCCAGCAGCTACACACACACAATAAAAAGGATTACTCTGGCGTGACCGGCTCTTTGTGTTCAGTCAAGAAGAAACACTGCGCAGGAGTCACGTAAAATTATTTTCAGAAACAGAAAATGATTTACCGTCTCATCTGGCTCAACATGGCCACCTAGAAAAGAACAAAGCCACGAAACATGAGCCTTTAAAATACTCAGGTGTGTGTGTAAAATAAGACGTGTGTTTAAGGGCCATACCTTTCAAACCTCCAGTTTACTCTGGGATTCTCCCGTAATTTACCATTCTCTCCGACTGTCCTCACATTGAAATATTTGCCCTTAAATCTCCCATATTCTTAACCTTAAAACCGCAGTTGCTTTTTCTATGACTGCACCAAGTGGGAACCTCCTTTTTCCTGATTTGCAAAGGCAAATGCCGCAAGATAAGTTATTGTTCTAAGCTCACGGAAATCTCACGCACTCTACAAGTAGCATGTATCCGACAAGTGCTGAATTTATACGCCCATTTATATATTGCTTATATAATGTTCAAACCAGGTATCGCATTCTGACCGCCAGATTGTAGTCACTTACTTAATGTTGGACTTAGTAGACCCAATCCTTGCTGCACTGATATTTTAAAGCAACTGGTTCCTAGCAGTAACTTTAGGATTCAGTGTGTAACAGGGTTTCTGCAGGTTTCACCTGATCATATTTAAGACCTTTTAAGACCACTATGAATGAAATTTAGGACTTATTAAAACATTAAAACATGCATTCACAGGGCGGTATAATGTAAAAGAAATTAAGATGGTATTTTTGTGTTGGGGGTTTTGGGGGCAGATCATTTTGGAACAATGTTATTACCACATCTGTGAATAATAAGTAGGAAAATCTAGAGCAGAATTAAAACTTGCTAAAGAAGTCTTATGGGTTTGAATCATAACCATTAGATCTGGGAAAATTCATGAGGTTAGATTTGATTTTTACATTCATGGCGCAGCTGCAAGCAGTTTTGAGCCTCACCACCTTATAAAGGAAGGAAAACACTGTTAAAATGACCTCAGAATCAATACAGATTATTCATGTTTGCCTTTTGTGTCTTAACTTACTGCTTTAAGTAGAAAAGCAACATGAGAACCACCTCCCTTCTGGATAATTACAAGTATTTCATTTGTGCGTCAATATCCAAAAGAATAATCTCATTAGCTTAAAAGGACTAGTTTGCATCTCTAATCTGCTTTAACGTTACTAACCTCAGCTCTTCCGCCGTCACCGCCCTCCTTTCTTTATACTATCAAGATGTACAGTACAGGACAGAGCTGTAACCTGACAACTTAACGCTGATCTTATCCTCCGCTAACTTTCACCGTCACTTTCTGCCGCTCTCTCTGACCAACACATCCTCATCTCAATGCGTCATAACAGACGCTTTCAGACAGCGTGACAAAGCGTAAGGATTTTACACTAAAGGTTCCCTTCAGCGTCCGTATGAAACGCCACCCGTTTCCTACGTTGCAGCAACACAAGGGTTAGCCAGTCGACATGCACACATTCAGTGACTTAGGTTTAGGTACTAACATTTCTGATGTTAGTCTGATGGAGTCTGTTGTGGTTAGGGCAGGGGGCTTCGGGGGGCGGTCAACACCTTTATCACGAACGTAGCTAGCTAGCTGGCACTTCCGGTCTGTACGGGACGCTCTAGAGCGTCTCACACAGACGCTAAAGGGTAACTACGCTTTGTCACTCTTTCTCAAGTCGTCGGTATATGACGCCCTGAGATGAGAACAGGCTGCTCTGTCACATTCACTTGTCTTTTGAAGAATGAGTTGAGGGAGACAGCCGTGAGTGTTACCGTGCTGAACATCATTAATGATCGTGTTTCTTAAGGTTGCACTTCCCCAGAGCTGAAGAATAAATCCGTTTTCTATCTGTCATACAATCCGACAAAGACAATAACACGACGGCTGCATGTTGGTCTTTGTAGTCGTGACACAGCGAATTATATTTGGACTAGCGAAAGAAAGAACTACAACACCACGGGGTGCAGGAGCACTTCTATGAGCATTAGAGGCGTTACGTGGACGCTGGAAAATTAAGACCTGTTTAAAAGTATTTAAGGCCTAGAACACAAACTTCAGTGACAAACTTCAGAATTTTTAAGGCCTTCAGTTTTGATGTTGAATACCCCGCGGACACCCTGTCTAAATGTAAGGGGGTATGTGGACAGTGGTAGGGGTGGTGCCAGTGTGGACATGTATGTTAGGGGCTACTGCAGTTCTGTAGTAGTGCATACAAAATTAATATGAATTTAAAACAGAAAAGTCCAAATCTGAGCAGCAGAGGTGGAGATATCCTGCATCCTACCCTTCCCACAATGCACCTGCCCTCTCTAACAGACCTGGAGGGACCCAGACGTTGGGAAATATACGAAGCTCCTTCGACCGTCGTGTCAACAACACTCTCTGATTGGCTGTCTGCAGGAGTATAGCCACGCCCACATCTATTCCACGCTGTTGAACGTCCAGTGGGATCGCAGCTGCCTCCGTGGCTGACAGGTGTTTGATGGGACAGAAGGCGGGCCTCTAGGAGAGAAAAGGATAGCAGGGTTGTTTCAAAAATGGAGGGATGAATATTAAAACCCAATTCTGGTGATGTTCTACATTTTTCTTCATCAAATCTCATGTTCAGACTCCAACCAGCAGCGAAAGTGTCCGCTAACAGGTCCTGTGTCTCACAGCCTCTTCTTCCTCTGAGCCATACAGAGCCTCAGTCCCTCCTTCCCGCCCCATAGGACCTCACTTCAGAAACAATATGAACAGCAGCGGGACAACTAATGTTTTGATCCAGTTTCACCTGTGTCCTGAACAGGGCTGAAACAATTCATCAATTAATTCGATTGCCAAACAGCAGCGACACAAATTCTTAGCATCAACGCTTCGTTTAATCCATTTAACTATTTAGCGCAGACATTTATTACTGTCGCACATCGCGCTTACCAGTGCTTAATATGTGCCGGAGCTAGCCGGAGCCCCGCTGCGGTACCTCTGAGTTTTAAGCCTTTTGCACTCCAGCACCTATAAAGTGCTTCTACACATATAAAGTCCAAGATTTCATCCAGACCAATAGGGTAAGTATAATGGACTCCCTTATTTACTATAATAGGTTTGGTAGCTAATAATGGTTTCTGATCGCCCTTTAAAACAATGTACAGATACGCTGTGCATTTTGAATATTTAAATTGATCGTAAATTATTAATTAATTCTTTTTGGCGGATGACGCATTTCACACGCTCTGGCACCTAATAACTTACAAATTAAGCACTGGCACTTACACTGAGATCAAGTGAAGACGACGTGATTATGATGGCGCAAAGTGAAGGAAGAGAGAAAATAGCGAAGGACAAAGAAGAAAGTGTCCAAAGTATGGGATTATTTTAAGATAAAAGAAAACAACTCTGTAATGTTACAGCCCGTCCACCGTAAAACAAAACTGATGTTGCCTACAGCAACAGCACCTGAACAGAAAGCACCCGGGCTATCATCAAGTCCACCGAGCGGAACAAGGTAACAGTAACACCAACTTCAGCATTAAACTTCTTAAATGATGAATCGATGAAATAATCTGCAGATTACTCCATTACTAAAATTATCATTAGCTGCAGCTCTAGTTGCTGGTATGTTTACATATTAGTAGAAAACACACATGAATGACAGAGTCACATTAGCTACAGTTACGTTAGCAGCAGTCACGTTAGCTATAGTAACCTTAGCTACAGTCACATTAGCTACAGTCATGTTAGCTTCAGTTACGTTATCTACAGTAACCTTAGCTACAGTCACGTTAGCTACAGTCACGTTAGCTATAGTAACCTTAGCTACAGTCACATTAGCTACAGTCACATTAGCTACAGTAACCTTAGCTACAGTCACATTAGCTACAGTCATGTTAGCTACAGTCATGTTAGCTACAGTCACGTTAGCTATAGTCACGTTAGCTACAGTCACGTTAGCTATAGTAACCTTAGCTACAGTCACATTAGCTACAGTCACGTTAACTTAAGTTACGTTATCTACAGTCACGTTAGCTACAGTAACCTTAGCTACAGTCACGTTAGCTACAGTCACATTAGCTACAGTAACCTTAGCTACAGTCACGTTAGCTACAGTCACGTTAGCTATAGTAACCTTAGCTACAGTCACATTAGCTACAGTCACGTTAACTTAAGTTACGTTATCTACAGTCACGTTAGCTACAGTAACCTTAGCTACAGTCACGTTAGCTACAGTCACATTAGCTACAGTAACCTTAGCTACAGTCACGTTAGCTACAGTCACGTTAGCTATAGTAACCTTAGCTACAGTCACATTAGCTACAGTCACGTTAACTTAAGTTACGTTATCTACAGTCACGTTAGCTACAGTAACCTTAGCTACAGTCACGTTAGCTACAGTCACATTAGCTACAGTAACCTTAGCTACAGTCACGTTAGCTACAGTCACGTTAGCTATAGTAACCTTAGCTACAGTCACATTAGCTACAGTCACGTTAACTTAAGTTACGTTATCTACAGTCACGTTAGCTACAGTAACCTTAGCTACAGTCACGTTAGCTACAGTCACATTAGCTACAGTAACCTTAGCTACAGTCACGTTAGCTACAGTCACGTTAGCTATAGTAACCTTAGCTACAGTCACATTAGCTACAGTCACGTTAACTTAAGTTACGTTATCTACAGTCACGTTAGCTACAGTAACCTTAGCTACAGTCACGTTAGCTACAGTCACATTAGCTACAGTAACCTTAGCTACAGTCACGTTAGCTACAGTCACGTTAGCTATAGTAACCTTAGCTACAGTCACATTAGCTACAGTCACGTTAACTTAAGTTACGTTATCTACAGTCACGTTAGCTACAGTAACCTTAGCTACAGTCACGTTAGCTACAGTCACATTAGCTACAGTCACCTTAGCTACAGTCACCTTAGCTACAGTCACCTTAGCTACAGTCACCTTAGCTACAGTCATGTTAGCTACAGTAACCTTAGCTACAGTCACGTTAGCAGCAGTCACGTTAGCTACAGTCACGTTAGCTACAGTCATGTTAGCTACAGTAACCTTAGCTACAGTAACCTTAGCTACAGTAACCTTAGCTACAGTCACGTTAGCTACAGTCACATTAGCTACAGTCACGTTAGCTATAGTAACCTTAGCTACAGTCACAATAACTTAAGTTACGTTATCTACAGTCACGTTAGCTACAGTCACGTTAGCTTAAGTTACGTTATCTACAGTCACGTTAGCTACAGTAACCTTAGCTACAGTCACGTTAGCTACAGTAATCTTAGCTACAGTAACCTTAGCAGCAGTCACGTTAGCAGCAGTCACGTCAGCTACAGTCACGTCAGCTACAGTCACGTTAGCAGCAGTCACGTTAGCAGCAGTCACGTTAGCTACAGTCACGTTAGCTACAGTAACCTTAGCTACAGTCACGTTAGCTACAGTCACGTTAGCTACAGTCACGTTAGCTACAGTAACCTTAGCTACAGTCACGTTAGCTACAGTCACGTTAGCTACAGTCACGTTAGCTACAGTCACGTTAGCTTCAGTCACGTTAGCTACAGTCACGTTAGCTACAGTCACGTTAGCTACAGTCATGTTAGCTTAAGATACATTAGCTTCAGTCAGTGACAGAAACAGTTATGACGTCACATTCGGGGCTTTTGGATTTGTGGTTTTTGAAATTAAGTATTTTGACAGTCTTATTCTTAAACAGTTTTATACAAACAGCGACTTTCTTGACTTAAGTTATATTTTAAACTGATAATGAGCGTGTGTGTAATTCAGGACACAATTCAAACAGGATAAAAACATTAGTCGTTGTTGGCTCCTGTCCACAGGAAGAGGAGGTGCTTAGGTCGCTATAGAGCTCCACTGCTGTCCTAATGGTACGTTCCATTTGACACGGGAAGTCGGAATTTCCTACAACTTTCACCTGGAACGAAGTTGGATCTCCGATTCGGAAAGTGGAGACAACCGCACTACCCCGACTTCGTGATCCAAGATGGCTGTCGGAGTATCAACAGTTAGTGAAAGTTGTAGTTCATAGTGTTTATTAGCACGTCTGTGTACTTGTGACTCATAGAAATGTTCTTACACAAAGTGCTGTCCAACAGCTGTCTGTGGACGTGTTGCTACAGTATTTAGTAAATACCACACAATGCGTTTTTTTAATCAACCGTCGTATCAATAGCTAACCTGGCTAGTTGTAAACAAACAGCTGGTCAGGTTTTCCGACTTGTTAACTGGAACGCCGAAACTCGGTTGTGACGTCATTCCCAGCTTCGACCTCCGACTTCCGAGGTAAATGGACCGCAGCATAAAACTGTGTCACATGATCCATCATCACTATAAACACACACTGCTAAGCTGCACAGACACCGTCCTGCTGCCCCAAATCCTCACTAGAGCACCACATGTGGATTAATCCGCCGCTGAAAGTAGTCCCCACCAGATGCACTATTTCCTCATGTTTGTCTGATAGAAGCTGCAGAGACAGGAAGTCAGGAAGTGTTGAGAGACTAACATGTTGTTGGTTTGGGTCTGCACATGAGACTTTTCTTGATAATAACAAACATAGAATATTTTCAGCCTTACACTTTGAAGACAGAGGGATAAATATTAAAAACAGAAGCTAAATGTTTTGTGACCTTCAGAGGAATCCCTCGTCCTTTGTCTCCTCTGTAAAGGATGAACTGGTTTTTCTCCAGAGAGCAGTTGACCTCCACCTCGTCCTCGCCGCCGTCACTGAAGAGAGCCGTTATACTCTGACAACAGAAGAAGAAGTATGAGGAAAGACAAACCAGGTATAACTTCCTGAGATAATGTAATGAAAAGCAGTAAAAGTGTTTGGTTGTGTGTGCCGTTAGCTGGTTAAAGGAACAATCCAACATTTTGGGGAATGTTTGTAAATGTAACCTTTAAATAATCTGGATCCGTCTGCACTGACCTGAACAAACTGAGCTCGCTGTGGAGCTGCTCGCTCCTTACAAACATAAACCAGGATCCTCCTCACTTTGTCCATGATGCTTCTCCACCTCAGCTGGAAGACAACAACAAGCAGCAGCTCTGTTAATGTTTCTGTGGTCCGAACAGGTCACTGCATTTTTCATACAGCCTATGGATCATTCTCGTTGATCTCTGGGGAGGACAGCAGGACCTGGAAGAAGATCTGGCAGTGTGTCAGACACTGACTGGACCGCCAGCTAAAAACACTCCTTTTAATACTTTTGTAATCAGCTCCAAACACTAGCAGCTTTCACGCCGCCTTATTCTGTGTATATTGTTTTTGTTTCTGTTTATAGTGTGTATATATATTGTTCTCTAGACTGTAGCCTGTGTCTGATTTTATTTTATCTTATTTTATAATTGTATTATTGTATGAGTAAGCACATCATGAGCAATGTACAATCCTAAGTCAAATTCCTCGTATGTGCACACATACAAGGCAAATACAGCTGATTCTGATTATTTCACAGGGGTATTGCGCCGATCTGCCGGCTCACTGCACTTTATGAAACGTATGAGGCAGATTTTATTCACCTCTCAGCAGGAAAAGTTGGTGACAGACGATCTGTTTGTGAAAAGCCACAGCCGACACGCCGTAAAGCCGGACCGCTATGTGAAAGCACACATGGTTGCAGGATTAAGGTCTTTTCACACGGGATAAAGCTGCAAACTGTTGTTCAGTGTGAAGACGCGAATGCGACATAAACGCAGATATTCTTTCTGCACTGATCTCTGCATGAAAGCGGCTACACTCCCACGCTCCCCTCCAGACTCCTGTCGCCTAACGTCCACCCCCTTACAAATCAACGCCAATCAAACATAAGTAACGGGAAAAGAACAACCAGTGAACGCCCCTAATACGCCCAATAATTTAGATCCCTTGGTACATCGGGGATCAATTTAAGTGCGACTCACAACCAGCAAGCACGCCGGTCTGCTGCTGTCAAATAGAAATTATAAGCAGAGTACATTTACCCGCCAATGCGGCAGGTAGCCTTCTAACATTTGGCCGCCAAACGGAAAATCCACCCTCATTTGGCGGATGGGTGTTTCTGCACATTAGTGTCTTTGTCGGTTCTGTGCGTAAAGTAATTCTTATTTTTTATGTTTTGCATAGATATGTACATATTCACCCTCAGTTTCTTTGTAAATGGTCAGTAAGCCTGTGTGTACACGTGGCCCATGTTAGCTAATTTTAACATTTGTTAACATTTTTTTTTTTTTACAAAAACTACAAATTGAACTATTTTTGTTTGAAAGAGCCTGGCGAAACATCTTTTATAAACATTTTGCTTTGTTGGTAAAATGACTTATGATTGCTGATCAAGCTGTAGATTTCTCTGTTCATACTCTTTAAACTTTATATTTTTCTTACATTTTATATTTATACTTACATACTCTTTATCTATCTACCTTTTATTACTATTTCTATTCCTTATGCCTTGAACAGTGTGCAATTGTGACAAAGAATTTCCCCTCGTGGATCAATAAAGTATTTCTGACGTACTTCGTGTAGACTGTGCCCCGCCCACCATAGAAATCTCAGACCAATCAAAACTAGTTTTACATGTCAACTAGTGTTGTAGCAACAATTCAAGATCAGTATTTGTGATTAGCTGTAATTTTACAGTGCTACAAAGCTCCAACCTTGTTTGGCCCATTTTAGCCGACTTCCCCACCAGAAGCTTTTAACTAGCTTTGTCTGAGACTGACAGGGTCAGCGGGCCACATGTTGGACATCGGACTGAAACTGAACTGTCAACAAACACCAACAGTTAGCTGTTAGCTAACATTTAACGCCGCTAGAAGCTTCTGCATTGGGCTAAAATACAGCGACTTGTTTACTTTAACCTCTGCAGGCGTTACTGTCCACATGTCGGCGAATAGTGAATAAAAGAAACCGAGCAGAAAGAGTAGAAACCTGCGTGCAGAGAGGAGGAGACACCAGCTAACGTCCGTCCGCGCATTTCAGCACCATTCTGCATCCGGTTGCGCACTTCAAAATAAAAGCCAGCAGCTTTCATGCCGAAATAATCGGTGTGAAAGTCTCCTTCAAAATAAGACGTCAGGAAGAAGATGTTCTACGCAAAGAAGTCAAACAGGCTCCTTTCTCAACTTTCCTCATATCATAATGAAACTTTACAAGCTTAAAGTAAACAGAAAAGTTGTTTTGGTAAATTTACAAATTAGGTATTACATCATTAAATATGCGCTGGGACTGAAGGTTTGCATTCTGCACTTTGGACAATTTGGATCCAGACGTTTTTATGTTAAACAACAATCCAAATCTATGTGTCTGAAATCAATTAATTTAGCATTTGTTTAAACGCAAATCTAATATGGAATTATACGTTGTGATGTGTTTGTGTCACTGAAATAAAAGAATGAGACAAATGCAAGTAGGCTAATGTTATAAAATAAATAAAACAAGAAGTAATATTCTCAGCAGAATTCTGCATCTATTTGCGGTCTTCAAAATAAAAGCCAGCAGCTTTCATGCCGAAATAATCTGTGTGAAAATCTCAAAATAAGACGTCAGGAAGAAGATGTTTTACGCAAAGCCAGACTCCAGTCAAACAGGCTCCTTTTTCAACTTTCCATCATAATGAAACTTGACAAGCTAAAACTAAACTTTAATAAAACCTAAAGTAAGTAAACAGAAAAGTTGTTTTGTTAAATTTACAAATTAGGTATTACATCATTAAATATACGCTGATTTGCATATCACATAAATCTTCCAGCACATTGATAAGAGTCTGATGGATTTTTTGGGTTTCATTGTGATAATAATAGTTTATCAACATATTGTTTTTAAATGGATTTATTGAAATATACCACTCATATGTGTGACGGACCTTTTCCCTCCCATAATTTTACAGATAAAATACCACATAAATGACAATGACATAAGATATTTAAGACCTCAGAATAGTGTGTAAAATGATGATAATCTGAAGGGCGGGGAAAATGACTTGGCGTTCCTCAAACATGTCATTTTGAAAAAACATCTGCTAACACATAAGAAACACACTCAGCATAAACATTACTGTCAGTCACATGAACACATCTCTTAAAGATATCTGATATATGAACTAGCTAACACTGTGCTCTAGAAAACAAGCTTTCAAACGTTATATGATTCAATGTGGAGAGTTTTAAAAATACCAGTTGAACTTTTACATGGAAAATGCTAACGAAGATTAAATTTACTCATCTGCATTTAACAGACTCGGGATAAAACGGACAAATAATAATGTAATTTAGATTATTTTGTATATTTTATGGAAGCATGGAGATAATATTTGCAAAATAGCTTGAAATCTGAAAATTGACAGATTGAAGCAAAAATCATCATTTTGGACTGTGGTGTCTCGCCTTACAATACCACAGTGTAGAAAGTAATAAATCCTGCATCCAAAAGTTGACTTAAGTAAAAGTATTAACATCAAAATGTATATAAAGTGCCAGAAGTAGACATTCTCATCATGCAGATTGTATTGTTAATCCGATCTGTAAAATAAGTAAAAAGGTAAAATATTTGAGAAATCTGGCGTAGTATAAAGTAACATAACATAGAAATACTCAAGTAAAGTACAAGTACCTAAACACTGAGCAGTAGTTG
>NW_025737958.1:0-16577 GCF_021292245.1 Micropterus dolomieu
CCCACCCTCCCCCATCATCCTGTGTGACTCCCCAGTCACCACTGTGGACTCCTTCCGCTTCCTGGGCACCATCATCTCCCAGGACCTCAAGTGGGAGCTGGACATCACCTCCCTCACCAAGAAGCAGCTGAAGAAGTTCAGCCTGCCAAAGACAATGATGGTGCACTTCTACACCGCTATCATTGAGTCCATCCTCACCTCCTCCATCACCATCTGGTACGCTGCTGCCACTGCCAGGGACAAGGGCAGGCTTCAGCGTATCATTCGCTCTGCAGAGAAGGTGATTGGCTGCAATCTTCCTTCTCTTCTGGACCTGTACACCTCCAGGACTCTGAGGCGAGCAGGAAAGATTGCAGCTGACTCCTCCCACCCCGGACACAAACTGTTTCAGAATCTCCCCTCTGGCAGGAGGCTGCGGTCCATCAGGACCAAAACCTCTTGCCACAAAAACAGCTTCTTCCCGTCTGCAGCTAAACTCATCAACAAGGCCCAGGTCCCCCACTGACACTCCCCCCTTGCAAATGATACAAAATGTCTCTGCACATGTAAATACTGTTTCATCTTGTGTTGTGCACAGACCTGGCACGTTGGACATATTTTTTGTTGATTGTTGATCTTTGTTGTATATTTTTATGTTGTCAGTTTATATATTTATATGTACACAATATTCTCTTCCGTTACATTACTTCTGCATGGCACAGACCCAAAATAATGCATTCCACTCCATATTTACATATTTAACTGTGTGTTTGTCTACGTGTAGCACCTTATCACCATAGCAAATTCCTCGTATGTGTAAAACACTACTTGGCAATAAAGCTCATTCTGATTCTGATTCTGGACCCTCCATTCACATCCAAAATCAACCAGCTGAGGCCCATGGAAAATCAGAGTCACTACAACGTGCTGAGGACTCTTCAAGAGTGTAGGCTGCTCGCTGCTCCTTGGTGACCAACACAAAACCACAGGAAGAGAAGAAGAGGAGGACAGTGTTGGCATACTGTCTGAAGTAACCAGCCTTATGAGTGAGGGGTGTTTTCTGGAAAAGGGAGGCTGCAGCGGTTTTGTTTCTCTTTCGCTTTTCGATCAGAACTGTTTGAAGGGGTGAGTCCACACGTCACACTGGCTAAGCCTGCTGAATTGAAATGGAAGTATTCCAAGAAGTCAGACCCGTGTATGGTGAGAATAGATGAGTGTAAAGATGGTAATGTACACCAGAGAGTATTCACATGCACTGGTCCGGATAAAAGAATGTTGAAGTAGTTACTGGCATACATTCTTCACACCCCACTGTGAACACGGCTGACCTGTTTGAGGTGCCAAATTCAAGAGGGGCAGTTCATAAGTATGACAATGGCCTGATAAAAGATGCCACACATCTGATAGTTCACCCAAAGAAAGATTTTTGATGATTTGTTGATTTTTATATTTCCACTGTGGGTTGCATGAAAACATTGATGACCTAATGATCTGTAGTCCATCAAAAGAAGCATGCAACTTTGACACCATTGTGATGCTATTTTGTCCCTACAACAGTCACAAGGCTAGTCTTTCTAAATGTTTATTTGCTCAAACACAAGTGACATATCTGGGACATGTGATCACAGCAGAGGGCAAATCTCTCACGCAAAAGGCATCCTATCTGATTTAAAACCAACAACCATACACAAAAATGGAAAATAGGTGATGAGCTGATAAGCTTTGTAGGAATTACGTCAGTGGCTGTGGCCTGTGACCGGGATCTGACTACCAAACAACAACGCAGCTCCGTGGCGGTCACTCGGCGCAAGTTTGAAATCAACTAATGTGAATCACTAAAGAAGATGTGAAACGCAAGCAAACTCAAACTACACTCCTTCAGTGTTTTGGTAAGACTGCAGCTGAATCTCATGCCGCTCGGGGTGACGCCGCAGCTGCAGCAGAAGACACAAACGTTAAAGTTACTGAAACTACAGAAAACGAGCCAGATGAGGCCAATGTTATCTTAACGTTACCTGGTGAGTGAAAGCAGCATATACGTTATCATTACTGGAACTGTAACAGCATTGTTGGTATATTGAATTGCATCTATTATTAGTTAACTTCAATAACGTTAATGTGGTGGATCAATGAATGCAGGATACTGTGTGTGTTTGTGTGTGTGTGTGTGTGTGTGTACAGTGGTAGAAGTAGCAGTTCCAGGATGCTTGCTCTTGCATTTAAGCTGATACAGGTTACATAACCTTGACAATGGTTTTGGAAGATAAGTGTGCTTGAGATGATGTGGATCACTTTTTGTGTCCTTGCTGTTCATAATATCCTGTAATGTATGAGTTTTGGTGATAGAACTGCACATAGGCCTATGTTCATTTTTATTACTGCTACTGAGCTTCAAGCCCCCCTCCAGCCAGTTTTAACTCCCGTTTTTGGTTGACGTTCTTTCTCAAACAGAGAATGGGGGTGTGGTTAATAGTCGGACGTAATACATTACCATGACAACCAAAAACTGATCGGCTGGAGTGTTCACTAACGATTTGCAATACCTATGCTAGCTAACTACACCTGGCTAACTACAACTTAGTTAACTTAACGTTAGCTAACTAAACTAGAAAGACAAACCAACAATCAGACGCAGAGAGACATACTGTAAGTTCTAAGTAAATTACATGATAAATTGGTTAGTTAGCTCAGAAAGATGTTTATCGGTTTGATGCTCTGACTTAACAAGGCGTGATAGTTTTTTAACGAGGCATGACAGTGCGCCTGTGCAAGCTTGGAGAATGACGTATGACTTATGGAATTACTATAGTCATACGTCACCACCCCGTTTTAACAACTAAGCAATTTTTGCAACTTTGAGCACAAAATTAAGCTATTTGTCAAAAAATATTTGTCAAAGTATGTGGGTAATCAACATTGTAAGGAAATAACTCATAAATGAAATATCATAGAAATGTCAAAATACACTGGAGGGGGGCTTTCAGTCTTCCATTATTGTTAATAATAGTTGCAACTTACACTCTTAAATGTGCATTGAAAATTGCAAGCCGATAAAACCAGATTCATATAACATTAAAGGTTTCATGCAGCTCCTAACTGAAGCTGAGTTAGATGGTGAGTAACACTAAACATTAGAAAATCAGTCTATTCTCACCACCTGCAGAGGTGTCATTTACACTGGGGATGCTGGGGATATGTCTCCATCACTTTTTGAAAGCATTTGTTAAAATGCTTGTTCTGAAAAATAGCTTACAACAAGAAATGTTAAATAACAAATGTATGTGCTATGAGAAAGTTTTTTTGGCACAATAAGAAAACATGCAACGCAAAAAAACAGAACTGCATAGTCCAAAAAACAATTACTTACGTAAAAGAAAAAAAAACATTACTGATTGTTGCATTATATTACTACATTCTGAATTGACACCTGCCACCTGAACTTTGTTCACTTTGTATAAATAAAGACATTTCCACCATAAATTGGTGCAAAACTGTCACCAGAACGCAGGAAATTAAGTGTTTAATGCTCAAAATCTTATCTCCTCCAGACCCCCAATTGTATATTTCATCAAGGAATATTTCTTAAATATATAATATTTCTTAAAATATCTTCTAGTCTTGTTCTCATGACCCCAATATTCTGGATTGTCACGTCTCGTATGCTAAGTGTTTTTTCACAACTCTAATCTGAGCCCTAAAATGTCCCCACCACTTCTCAACACAAAGTGACGCCCACCTGTAACCGTCATTGGCTGTTAAAGACTTTGCAGTGTTGATAACACACAGCCTAAGCAGTCCATCAGAATCTCTATTACGTACATGCATACTGTATATATTAGTGAGTGTAGTGGTGCTTACATGTCGTTCTAGGATGGGTCGCTCTGGGACGTGAGTATGAGGCTGGCAGTATACTCACTACAAAAAACCAGACTACACCACTGAATGATGTCATATTGTAGACAGTGGATCCCAAGTTATTCAGAAAGAGAGGCTCTCTTCCATGAGTCATGGTAAAAAATCTCAGTGCAGTTGACAGAATGGCTTGGACTGACGAAGCTGACAGAGCTTTCAATGACTTAAAGGGCTATTTACAGTCTGCACTACTCAGGAACTACTAGAACCTGACCTACCTTTGTACTCAGTTTGGTGAACAAAAGGACAGTTATATGACGCATAATAAACATATTTACAGTGTGTTCATATATTTAGATAATTTACACAAGAGTGTTACAGAAAAAGGTATCCTTTTCAATTGTCTGTCTTAAAACAATAGTCAGGTTCCTACAGGGTTTGATTTCTGTAATAACGCTCCCTAATACCTGTGCTTTTTTTCTACTCTGGCAGTTTAAAAAGTGATTCTGTGAGGGAATTCATTGAAGTTACACCAAGTGAAGGAAAGAAATACTGCCTTGTTATTGTTGTGATCAGTAAATGGGTTGAGGTTTTCCCTCTGCTGAGCAGGAAGCCAGGTCATTGGTCAAAGCTCTACTAACTGAGAGGTGAGGCGTTCCAGCCGTCATCAGCCCCCCACAGAGTGCTGGTGCTATAACACTGTAACTGTAAAGGCAAAATGTTTTGATGAAACAGGACTTTCATTGGTGAAAGCACTTCCATTGGTGCTTTTCCACATGTGCATGTGACATTTCACTCACAGGTTAAAGGTGTCTTGCCATCCGGCGACTTTGGGTCCTCTGTTCACATCCAAAATCAACTTGCTGAGGCCAATTGAATATCAGAGTCACTACAACGTGCTGAGGACTGTTCAGGAGTGTAGGCTACTTGCTGCTCCTACACAAAAGCACAGGAAGAGAAGAAGTGGGGGACAGTGTTGGCATACTGTCTGAAGAAACCAGCCTTATGAGCAAGGGTTTTTTTCTGGAAATGGGAGGCAACAGCGGTTTTGTTTCTTTCACCTTTCGATCTTTTCGAGAGCTGTTTGAAGGGGTGAGTCCACATGTGACACTGGCTAAGCCTGCTGAATTGAAATGGAAGTATTCCAAGAAGTCAGACCCGTGTATGGTGAGAATAGCTGAGTGAGAGGGTAATGTATACAAAAAAAGTATTCACATGCACCGGTCCGGATAAAAGAATGTTGAAGTAGTTGCTGGTATACATTCTTCACACCCCATTGTTAAACATTCACCTGTGGACATGACTGACCTGTTTGAGGTGCCAAATGATATAGGGGTAGGGTAGTGTAAGTTACACTAACTAATGAATAGAGACTGTAGCTCTGCAGCTTCTCAACATTAAAGCGGAGCTACAATGCGTAACCCCTCCCCCCACACCGCCGCACAAAAACATGATTCAACCATCAGTCGACTAAAGGCAAGACTTGACAATTCTGATTCGACTATATAAATCCTTAGTCGGGGACAGTCCTATAGTTATGTTACAGACTCACAATGCATTATAAAAAACACAGTCTCACTTACTTATAAATGAGCTTTTGGTATGTCATAAGCAGGGCTTGACATTAACACCCTCCAACCCGCCAAATGGGGGTGGATTTCATCCATGGCAGTTAACACAGTCACTCAGGGACGGACTGGAAGTAAAAAATGGTCTTGGACTTTGATTCAGACCGGCCCACCAGAACATTCCACTGTATACTCCACCATGGCCGCCCTGCTAATGCACGCACATACAAACAGGACCAGCCTCTAATAAACCACCTAGCAGCATCACAAGCATTGATCACCATGGCAGTAGGCTGCTACTTTAAAAAGCCTGGTGATGTCACTTATTAATGATTTGGGGGTTTTCTTCACAGCTCTCATGATATTTCATGATTTTCATGTCATCAACTACTGTTGTTTTCCTTGGCCGACCTGTTGGACGTCTGTTGCTCAGTACACCAGTAGTTCCTTTCTTTTTCAGGACGTTCCAAATTGTTGTGCTTGCTATGCCCAATGTTTGTCCTGTGGCTCTGGTCAACTTTCCTTCTTTTTTCAGCTTAACAATGGCTTGCTTTTCTCCCATAGACAGCTCTCTGGTCTTCATGTTGGTTTATCCTCTTTAACAGGAAATGCAGTCTTTATAGGTTTGAACCAAGGATGAAAACTTAGCCTAGTCATGCAGAGCTATTTAATGTTTGGACAATCAACCTAAAAGGTAACACCTGGGCAACAAGAAACATCTGTCAGTCACATGTTTCAATAGTTTTGCTGCGGACAAAATCAGCCATTTCAAAAAGTGGTGGGGAGATGTCCCCAGTGTAAATGACACCTATGTGATTACACCGTTACAACTCTCATTTCTAGTTGAAAATCTTTTTCCCCAATGATGGTCAGTGTCCAGACCTGAAGGGCTGCATAGACGTTCCTATGGAATAGACCACGCCTGGGGAGAAGGGGGGCTGGCCCGTGTCGCTCAACCTTCTGCCAACTTTTCATTATTGGCCGGCCCACCGGGATTTGTCACGGTTCTGGTTCTCCAGATGGCTCGACCACTACTGCAGTCACTCCCACTAGCCACTTTTACAAAATTGTAGTGTGCCTCTCTTGAACGACAACACTGTAAAGAAGTTGACGCTGTGGAGATTAAACTCACGGACTGGCCGTCGGACTGAGGGCTGTTTTGGCCTGCTGTTAATTATCAATTTAACTAGCGGCAGCTATAGCAAGCTTTTTTAATAGCAGGAGAATCCATACAAAATGCATGTCTCTCTCTCTCCTTGCAGCCGCCAAGGGGGGATAGAGGGGGCCACGGCCACCCTAAGAAAATGGGCATTATGGTGGTGGGTTATGTAACCCCTGTGTTTGAGTTAAAAGGTGAATAGCAGCATACAAGTGTTGTCATATTAGGCTCTGTCACTTTAAGAGGGCAACCTCTGTGTGTGACCCTGAACTGTGAAAGACTATGACATTTATTTTAGTATTCGATTCGTTCATGTAGATGGCAATCACGTTTCTAAAATTGTGACTGGTTAAGGGGCGGGACTAACAGACAGAGCTCATCGGAGTACACAGGTGTCGTGTATGTCTTCTGTGGGGGTAGTGTACAGCTGCAGAAGAAAGAAAAGTGTAATTGACCAAATGTACAGAAACAGTCAGTAGCCTGGCTAGTTTTTGTCACACTGCACAGTTTGTGTATTGTATTGTGTGTGAGAGGGAATAGTCTGCAGATAGCTACAGGTTAGCACCATCGCTAACAGCAAGTTAACGTCGAACGAACACTGGAGCCCCTGACAGCGCCATGTGTGACCGGCTGTTACCGTTATGCTTCAAGGGAGACCGTCCTGTGCCTGTTATCATCTTCATCTTTCTGAGAGGATTGCAAAACATGAGAACAGCGGGAGTCATCTGGACGATGCTGTGAAACTGGGCCTTTCTCCTAACGAGAGGCCTCATCTGTGGTGAGTGAAAGCATCTTTTATCATCCTGACTCTGCTGCTGGTCCCTGCATGGGCAAATTGTTGTGCTGGATCAATTGATACTAGGCTACGGATTACGGTTGTTGTCATAATGTTGTTGTCATATAGCCACTTTCATACTGGCTTATTATTCGGGATTATTAGGCCAATATGCTGGCTCGCTGCACTGTATGAAAGGTACGGAGCTGGAAATGGGATATATATTGGCGGACATTCTTTCCATTATGATTGCAGGATCTCTGTGGAAAGCTGTGATAGAAAGGGTCTGGATCCCTAAAACGCTGTCTTTGCGTGTCCTTCTTGACGTCAGCGTTGTTGAGCTCACTGCTGTTTGCTTATGGCCCTTTAAGCTCATTTGTTCTGAGCTTGGTGTGTCGGCTTTCTAAAATAATGCATTCTTAATTTAGGTTTGTGACAGTGGTACTGTAACCTGTGTAAATGAACTCACTCTCTAGCTCTCTCTCAGGTTAAGTGTTTTGTGGAGCCATGCTGTTTGTTGACATTTGTTGACAGAAAGAGTATTGCAGTTTTACTGGTATCTATGTGTTGAAATGGTTGGTGCCCCACCATTTTTACACACACAACTCTATACAGACACATATCGTATATTTCGATTTGAATTGTTAGAAAAATTAAAAGAAAAATATTTATGCTCCATGATGTCTGTAATCTTGAGTAGGCTTGTTCCCAGTAAATGTTTTGTTCCTCCCCGTCAATACACTCCTACAAATAAAAGCTGTATATGTCATTTTAAGGATAAGGTCAACTAGCCTATTTAAAGAACAATGAATTGCTTAACACATACAGATAACACATTAAACAGGCTTTTTATGGAATGTAAACTGAACTGGTTTTAGTCTATGGACATTATACAATTTTAACTGTAAAATAAGAAATTGATTTAGGAAAGTTGATTCCTTAACTCATATTTTTACGTAGTATTCAACTAGTCTATATAGTGCTTAATAGAATTCCTGAAAATCAGTTATGGCACTTGGTTTAGTGTGCCACCCCAGGATTTTCAGTGGCTCCATCTGGCCACCCTTAGGAAATTTTTCTGGGGGCGCCAATGCTCAGACCTGTAGACGGTCTGCCTCCCGCCTGCTTTTGACCACAGGCGACTAGTCACATGCACACACACATCAAAACAGCATTCAGTCAGTGCGTGAGTGTGGAGATAAAATGCACAGGAGAATGAGAGAAAAAAAGAAAAGCTGAGAGAGTAAAGGCAGGAGGAATGGGCCGTTAAATGCTGTAAAATTACAGATATCTTTATAAATAAGGGACATGGTGTCACTAGGGTTGCCCTTATGTTCTTTCCAACAGCGTTTCGTTGTTACCGAACAATGACAATAACGTTCTATTCTATTCTATTCAGAGTTAATTCTATTTGTTAATTAAAGTAGTCATGCCCTGTAGGAAAGCAGAAGATTGCATGGAAATAATCTGGAAAATAAAGACTTCAGTCAAAGATCTCCAGTTACTCAGAGATACCAGAGCTTCATGATGAAGTCAGAGCTCTGAGGAAATGCAGATGCAAAACAAATAATCCAAAGTGCCCAAAATTGATATAGGCCTACAGAAATTTTTAATCTTGTTGCCTTAATTGTGGATTTTTTTTTCATAGACAAAATAATTATTGCTTTGCTCTTTGTTTCTAATGCAGATATTTTTTTCTACCCTGTATTACAGTATGTACTGCTGTTAAAAATAAATAAACAGTGTTTCTGATGCAGCACTTTTAGTATATACAATAAGAAGCTACTCAATTATGTGTTTATCTTAATATACTACATGTTTTCACAAAAAGGAGCTTTACACACAACCTTATCAGAGCTAATGATAATATTAGTACATTTTAGCACACCAATTTTAGCATGCCATTGTCAACTTTAATCATGTTAAATGTAATTGTAAGAGGGTCCAACTGCAGACCTCCTCTGTCAGGCCACCTCCACTGTCAGGCCGGTCAGAACAGGCAATACACGCAAAAACTACAAACTAAAAGCGTGCGATTTGACAGGAAACTTTCAAAAATTATAAAGTTTAATCACGTAGACATAGAGGGAGGGTTTTTGTCATTGATTTATATTTAATTTAGTCAACACTGTAAAGGGAAACTAGCAGGTTAATTCCTTAAATATAGCATATTGATTTGAGCCTATTCTACTTAGCCAATGTAGCGACAAAGCCGACTGTATATCGCTTCAATCATTCAACTAGTAACAGTATCTTTTCTACAGGAACTATTTATTTATTCTGTCAAAATAGGATGTTAACTCCGTCCATACAGCAGCCACATCCATTAACAGAAAAACATATCGTTGTTGATTAGGAGTGTAACTTAGGCTCTCTTCCAGTCTTCTTAAATAAACACACACACACACACACTTCTCATTCATAATTTCCCTTTGAAGAGTAATATACTGTATACTATGGCATTTTACTGCTATCAGCTGAATTGAATATGAAAAACTGACAACTGCGGGTAATTGAGCTTCGTGGGTGTCTGTAGTAGTCTATAACGAACGTTACTTGCGGAGATTAATAAATAAATAAATAAATAATAGAAGCCTGGACAGAGAGACGGAGACTCATTCCTCCAACACTTTCTCTCACACACACTTCTTACCCCACATGTGTGATAGTGCAACAAAGTTTAAGTTTCAAAAGCCTAAAATAAACCAACAAAGACTACTGCTCAAGGAGAGACCGCAAATCATGGAATCATATTAATTATTATTAATCATGTCGTAATGACATTCATGCGGTGCGCAGAATAGTTTGTTTGGAAAATGTGTTTATTTTAGTGTGTTTATCTTATTAATATAATGTACATTTGTGATTAAAAATAATGGTTGTTGGTAAATGAATTTCTGACCCCTACAGATGGATGGTTTTACTGCTTCAATAAGTAGGACCCTGCTGGACTATGTGGACTATCAAACTGTAAAATCTGTAAAAAAAAAAAAATGAACACACATGCAATACAACATGTATACCTGTATCGATAATTTTGTAAATATCCACTTTTCCACAAAAATGAATGGAGACACAATAGCTTATTGTAATAATACTTTTACTTTATTCACTGTACACAAACAGATTACACAGTTGGCGACAATGACTGATTTGCATTCTGCAAAACATAAAAAAAAAAGTCTGAATGCATGGGTCTTGGCATGTTCCATGAAAATATCTACCGCTATCAATATTTGTACATCTAAATCATGCAAATTAGGAAATGCCAAAAGTAGCTGTGGTGAGGAGTAGTTTCTTTATGTGGATAACATTTTAAATAACTGTGTGTTAAATATCTCACTGCTCCAAAACAGCTGATTCAAACTATCAACTCCTTATGAATCCTGAAGCTGCTTCTACCAGCTGTGTTGAAGCAGGGAGAGATTAAATCCTGCAGGACAGGGGCTAACTTTGTTCAGGAAAGGCTTGGGAAACACTGTCGTAGTACATAAACTTCAGTTCAACAAAGATGAATTCATATAGCCAGCAAAGTCTTTGCACGTTGTTAAAGTGTGAAAAAGCTAACGTTACACCGAATGGTCTAAACGATATAGATCTTTATTTTATCTTCTTTTGGACAAATAACTAACCTAGTGTCACAGTCAACATGCCCTTGCAAAATGCTTTACAAAAAACGAACACACAGTAGCTTCATACAGTATGAGTAGCCTATGATATTCAATGGACAAAAAGCTAATCCTATCATACTACTTCAGGAGCTAACGCTAGCCACCGTAGCGTAACGTTACCTATGTAGAACGACAAATAACGTACACTCGTGGAACATTCTGTAATTTGTGTGTTTGAGATGTACAATATTGACAGCGGTAGCTATTTTGACGGTGAACACATACCAAGAGCAGTGCATTCAGACTTTACTCAATGTTTTGGATAATGTTAACCTGTCAACTAAGTTACCGCTGTTGCGATGTGTAGAGTAGTGAAACAACTGAGAATGCATCACGTTACGTCCTGTGGGGACGTAAAAAAACAGATCGTTCTCATTAGGGCGTCTGTTGGGTCAGATGTACGACTGGGCCAGTTAAGCCCGGTCCCCACCTTCACTAACTTAATAAAAAATACTCCATTAGCTTTCTACGATAGTCAATAACTCCGCAGACAAAAAACTTCTCTGGAGACGGTCAAGAGTCGGTGCAAAAAGAGTTTATTCCAAAACAGGACACATAAACCCGGACAGCATCCCAGCAGGCTGGAGGACGAAGTCCCCTCTATGGTCTGAGGACAGCCTTATATACCCCTTTTGGGCTGGTGTGCCCCCCTTCTTTCTTCATGCTGAGTTTCTTATCTTCTGTTTTTATGCTGTTCACACATGTTGTTTTACCACTTATATATGTTGTTATATTGCAGGATAAGAAACTCATCATTTACATTATAACTCAAATGTCACCCTTTAGTTATGAGTATATAATTTGACACACAGTTATATTTCTTAAAAAATTACTACAGGAATAACTGTGCCTATCATCAATGCTGGGTTTCTTACAGTAATCTTGTGGTTATAGTAGTTTTTTACTACTTTTCTTGTCACCATCTATGCATCCTTTCTCTGCCTTTGAAACTCACCCACTCTGCCAAGTTGAGTCAGCAGCAGCAAGCGCCCACGGGCACGTTCACTTGAAGTTCACACAGGCTCTAGCATCAGTGGTTACAAGTAGAGAATCAACCGTTTTAAGCAGTAATTAAGAATGTAGTCTTAATTGGTAATTAAACATGTAGTCTTAATATCAGTAGAATGACACTTTGGCAGTTCATCATGTTATAACAACAGTGGATATTAATAGACCAAAGCATGCACTTGTCACAGCAGATTTTGAACTCCTGCAGCCTCCCATGCTGTCATAAATCTACAGTAGATAACAGTTGAACAAGGTATTCATGATTACAGCACAGCACTTCTAAGTAGAAAATAAGACACATTTCAGTAATGTTCAACGATTAAGAAGTAAGTAAGGATAATTAATAAGCTAATAATGATTAATAAACTAACTACTAATGATTAATGATTAATGCTAATTAAGGATAATACAGTTATTAAAAATAATGCAATAAGAAAGATTACTTACTACAGACAGACAGCCCAGGATGGACCCAGCGGATACTTGCATTGATGTGAGTTTTAACTTGTTTTTGGACTTGATGGAGTTGAGGAAGATGTGGGAGAGTGCCTGTAGTGTCAGCTATCGGGATGCTATTGTTTCTTTGGCACAGGAAAAGGCACTATCGGACCCCCGGCTAATAGACTCACTGCCAAGCCAGGCCACAAGCTTTTTCCTCACCTCAGCCCCTCAGCTACCTAGCCTCCACATGCCCGATACCCGGCCTGCTAGCACCCAGCCTGCTAGCCTCCTGGTTGGTAGCCTTTTTCTGGCTGCCCCTGTTCCGGCTACTGCGTCGGCAGCTAGCCTCCTGTCCGCCTGCAAGCCTGTTCCCCGGCCCGCTAGCGCTGCTAGCCGCCTGCCCGATCCTTGGCCAACTCCTGCTCCCAGATTCCACTCGGTGGTCCCACCGACACCTGTTGCTGGTCCCTCGTCGGAGGTCCGACTGACACCAGCTCCGAGGTCTCCGTCGATGGAAAGACCATCCCCTGCCCCACATTCGGTGGCCAGGCCGATTCCTGCTCCTCGTGCCCTGTCGGTGATTCAACCAACACCAGCTCCGTTGGTGGCCCAGCCGATTCCTGTTCCTCGTGCTCCGTCGGTGGTCCGCCTGGCACCAGCTCCGCCGGTGATCCGATCGACTTCTGGTCCCTCGTCGGTGGTCCGACCAACACCAGCTCCATTGGTGGCCTGGCCGATTCTGGTTCCTCGTGCTTCCTCAGTGGTCCAACCGGCACCAGCTCCGTCGGTGGTCCGACCGAATCCAGCTACTCGTGTCCGTTCAATGGTCCTCAGCCCTGCCGTCCAGTCGGTGGTCAGACCGACTCCAGCTCCTTGTGTCCAGTCCGTAGACCTCAGCCCAGCTGCTCAGTCCGTGAACCTCAGCCCAGCTGCTCCTCCAGAGCATGCAAGCCTTGGGTGCCGACCTCCTGCTCGGCCCCCAGTGTGTTTGCTACCTCACTGTCGGCCGTCCTGCTGACCTCCTGAACTCTGTCGCCCCCCTGATCTGCCCGGCCTGCTGGGTCGTCCTCCGGGACGGCCTCCTGAACTCTGCCGCCCCCCCGTGCTGCCTGGCCTGCTGGGTTGACCTCCGGGTCGGCCTCCTGAACTGTTTTGCCCCGCCTGAATTTGGCCTGGGACTTTTGTTTTTCTGGTCCTCCTCCTGTCCTCCCTCCACCCACCCTGCTTGGACTTCTGTTTTGGGTGTGGGGTTTTGTTTTTTTTGGAACGCCAGGTGTCGTTCCTTAAGAGGGGGGTACTGTCATGGTACTGGTGTGGTGGATGTGTGTTTTGAGTATTTCCTGTTTTAGTTTGTAGATGCCTACCTCCAGTGTCGTTGTCTTGTTTTACTTCGTGTGTGTGTGTGCATGTGTGCATGTGTGCATGTGTGCGTGTGTGCGCGCGTGTGTGTGATTAGTTTCTCCCTCACCTTCATTTAAGTGGTTTGCTTCCTTCACTCAGGGCTGGTTCATTGTAGTAGTCAGATCCATGTCTCTCGTGTGTTCCCACTTTTTAGAGTAGCTGTTTCATGTTTTTGGATGTTACCTTTTAAGGACTCTATTCGTTTTTAGTTGCTGCTCCCTACTCTGATACTCCGTGTAGCCTCACAGATACACGTAACAGAACACTGCACTTAATGAAATGATGGCAATACAATTAATGACGACAATTTAGGCTATAATGTTCTAAATAATTTGTGACCTATCACGTCCAATACCAACGCTCAGAAAAGGTGACAAAACGTAGTTATTTGCGTCTGTGGCCCCCGAAGCCCCTACCCTTACCATAACCATCAGGAATGTTAGTACCTAAACCTAAGTCACTGACTTTATGCATGACGACCTGCTAACCCTAAAGCTAACAGGTAGGGTTAGCCTCCCTTGTGTTGCTGCAATGTAGCAAACGAGGGCGTTTCATACAGATGCTGAAGGGTACCTTTAGGGTAAAATCCTTACGCTTTGTCACGCTGTCTGAAAGCATCAGTTATGACGCATTGAGATGAGAATGCGTTGAAAAAACTGACCGGCCTGACAGAGGAGGTGGCCTGACAGTGCAGGTCTGCAGTTGGACCCCTCTCAATTTTCGAGCAACAAAAATGTGGCTAGTGAAATACTGCGTGGCTTATAACTTTGGCAAGCCAGTAGCCACATTGGCTAGTGAACAAAAAGGTTAATGTCAAGCCCTGGTCATAACACCAGTTACAATCAAGTCAAATGTTCTTTTTGTTATACTTTTGTTTTAAGTGTTTTGCACCTTTTCTGTATTCATTGTTATAAAAGGTAACATTTTGCTAGCTTGGCTAGGCCCTCCTGTAAATAGAGTAATGTGGAATGTGATTTTTTAAATTTAAATTAAACTGAGTGAGAGATATGTATGGAATTTGAAATATATTTATTGCTCATAATATTTCCCTGTTGTGCAGAATATAATTAGAGATATGTTTATCAATTGATAAATTTAAAAAAGTGTCATAAAGAATGTGGTAAAGGAGGCATGTGGTTGTGAATTTTGTTATGTTGTATATGTTGCATTTTAATATGTTGTGTTTATGTATGACTGCTACCGTGGCCAGGTCTCTCTTGTAAAAGAGATTTTGGATCTTAACGGTAGTTCCTGGTAAACATAAAGGTGGACAGTTCACAAAGCTAATAAAATACTGAGACGGTCTGGGTTCAGAGATTGCATTACAGCCACTGCGTTCCACCTCTTTCCTCTCACACCTGGTGAGTCCTCAAAATGAATCATTATCCTAAAACTCCTGTGAAGGGTCCCAACCCTAGTGTTTGGAACCACTGCATGGTATGTTATTTTTTATTGCAGCCCTACCCTCAATGCTTACCTGTACAAGCACTGAGCAGCAGTCAGCACCCATTTATTGTTAATGATGGATCCTCCACAGAAGTGGAACCCAGAGGTTTGCAGACTGGCCTGCCAGGGCCAGCTGTCCTCCAGCAATCTTACATTTATGTCCCTAAAACAAAAAAAATTAAATAACTTTGACTTACCATCTAGTTGTGAGTGAGGCTCTGAAAATAGAAAATTAACTATCAAATAAACTTAACTAAAATGAACTAACTACTTTGTATTTATATTTATGATATGCCTCATGCTATTTTGACGTGATATTTACATTGCTGGAAATTTGTGATCATCTGTAACATTTATTTCTAAACCCATTTATTACATTGATAATTGACAAACCTTTAACCCTGTCCTCTCACAGCTAACAGACTGCGAATCTTTTAGTTAGAAAAGTTTGACGTTTTTAATATTCCCCTAGAAATCATTGTGACCACAATAAGCTTCAATTACAAAAATGTGTCAGTTGAGTTCCTCCTTTGTTACATCTTACAACCACTAGAGGTCATACATCATCCAGAAATAGTTAATGCACTTCAATGCATACAACAGGAAGTTTCACATTGGCAGTCACTGCTGTTGCTCCGCTGCTTACAGAGACTGTTCAATGGCTGAAATAAAGAAAACATGGTCTGACACAAATGTATGTGTATGTGTACTGTTTGATGTAGCCTGTTCACAAACAAAAGAAAATGCGGCAAGTTTAACAGAATTATATTATTCTAAACAAAGAGGCTTTAGGTAGAAAGGTAAACACTAGGCTGCATATTGTTGAGCACGTCAAACACACACCTGAATGCTAGCACTGCTAACAGCCAGCTGCCAGAAACCCCAATCGGTGTAGTCTACTTGTATTTGTACTGTGGCGCAGTTACATCTGGTTAGTCTGTCTAATGCTGGACCCAGTTCAGCACATGGATCCAAGAGCACGGTCCTCAGGAATCTACAATTCTTTAATGCTTTTTCATTTAATATTATATTTTTACTCACTCACTCATTCATCGTCAATCAATAAATAGCAAATCGTTAACAAATGGATTAAAAAACTTTAAGGAGCATATTTTAGAGGTCAGAGGAACACATGTCCATCATCTACCTATCTGAGCTAGTGTACCTTACTGTACAATGATATCTAAAGTGAACAAGCAGCATTTGCTCTAAAAAATACTTAAACTGAACTTTACATTGATAATAATTTGGTTTGAAAGATAAATGTCAATATTAAG
>NW_025737959.1:0-8650 GCF_021292245.1 Micropterus dolomieu
CCTTGACACCTCTTTCAAACCATCCATCTTCTCTGTCTAAAATGTGCACCTGGTGGTCCTCAAACGAGTGTCCTCTGTCCTTCAGATGTAAGTAGACTGCAGAGTCTTGACCTGAGGAGTTGGCCCTTCTGTGTTGAGCCATGCGTTTGTGTCGTGGTTGTTTAGTCTCCCCAATATACAGGTCTGTGCATTCCTCACTGCATTGGACCGCATACACTAGATTGCTTTTCTTGTGTTTGGGTGTGCGGTCTTTGGGGTGGACCAGCATCTGTCTCAGTGTGTTCTTGGGTTTAAAAAACACAGGGATGTTATGTTTGTTGAAAATCCTCCTGAGTTTCTCTGATACTCCAGACACGTATGGAATCACAATGTTGTTGCGTTTGACCTTCTTTTCCTCCTCCCCTGTAGTTTTGTTCTTCTTGGATCTTGTGGCTGTCTTCACAAAGGTCCATTTAGGGTATCCACAGGCTGTAAATAAATGTTTATTTTGGGAACAGAAGGGAAATACTACTGACATGGATGTTTACAGAGGTAACTTAGATTTCATTCCATTTCAGATGTATAGACTTTGTCTTATGTACTGCATTATTTGGTTACTGTATTATTTCTGTGTGAAAAGCAGCCACTGAAAGCCAACAAAGAAATGTTAATGTGAATATAATATATATATATAATGCTAATATAAAACCTCTCATTTAAGAATGCTATACATCCTTAGTGTTGTAAAATAAATTAATGCATAATTATCAAAAAACTTTATTCTCACACTGTAAGCATACCATCAATATCTATAATCGTTGCATCTCTAGTCTCCAAGGAGAATATCTCCAGAAACAAAGATGATGATTGCCTGTTAATAATAACTGATGAAGTTTGGACAGATCTCTGCATGTTAACTTAGCTTTCTCTCATTCTGAGAAATATCCTTTTGCGCTCTTTGCTAGGAGTGAATCAGTTTCATTTCTGTACAGAAAAAGGTCCAGGACATGGTTAATGTAGCCTTGCACAAAGAACGGATGCAGGGGGAAACTTCTAGCCTAACCCCATCAAAAAAGAAAACATAAAGCTTTAAATAACTCAGTTAACAGTTATATTTAGTTAAAACTATGCTTGAACCAGATGACAAAAGGACAAGACATTTGAGATGCTACATTCAAGTGTATTTCTCAAAATGTTGGACTGTTCCTTTATCAATGTATAACAATTGTAGTGAAAATAAGTCTTCACAGCGAACATGGATTGTAAATATTTGGAAATGTACAGAGCCAAGTCACTCTTCTAGTTCTTGGGAACTTCAGGGACTTTGACATTTAAAGATTTAAACACCAAAGAGTCATGACAACTTCTCTCAGATATTTGGTAATTTATTTTCAATATTTACATTTCCAATGAACAAAGACAAAATAAATTAGATATGACAAGGAGAACATGTCTAATTATAAATTAGTGAAGCTGCATTGGTTTATTTAGTCAAGACACTGACATGATTGTTAAAAATAACAGGTGGGAGCGAGGCAGTAATCAATGATTGAAGCAACTTAGAACATAAGTATTCAAATAAGGAAACGACTAGATGAAGGGATACTGCTACCTGAGAGCTGAATGAGACTATTTCTGGTAAGAAGACTTTGGAGGAGCTCATGAACGTCAGTGGGGCTCTTAATGGAGACAGGATGGTCCAAAAAGAGGTTTGTGTGTTCTTTCACACAAACCAACATCCTGTGGGTGGCTCTGTGTATGAGGAGAGTGACAGAGGTGAAGAGGTTTAGGGGGAGCAGAGAGAAGCAGGCTGGATGCACATGTTGTGTAATTATTTATGTGAGGAATGTAATGTCTATGTTTGTGTGATGAAAGAGGATGTGCTGGTCTGACCCACCTCCTCCTTTTAGGATGGAGCCTCGCGGAGTCCGATGGTTAAGACCAGGTCTGAGGAAGTGTAAGTGTGTTTTTCATTTGATTCATGAAAACAAAGCAGCACATATTCAACCATCTTCAGACTGTGACATCACTCATTCAAAGCTCTGATGTCATCATCAAAGTGCCAATCTAGATAGATCAATAACTGCAGCTGTATTGTGTCTCGTTCTCTCCATCAGATTCCTGTCAACTCACAATCGACACAAACACAGTAAACAGAGAGATCAAACTGTCTGACAACAACAGGAAGGTGACATGTGTGAAGGAGGATCAGCCATATTCTGATCATCCAGACAGGTTTGACTGCTATAGGCAGCTGCTGTGTAGAGATGGTCTCACTGGTCGCTGTTACTGGGAGGTTGAAAGGAGAGGAACTGTTGAAATATCAGTGAGCTACAAAGGAATCAGCAGGAGAGGAAACAGAGAAGATTGTGTGTTTGGAATGAATGATCAGTCCTGGAGTCTGAGGTGTTCTGATGATGGTGGTTACTGTGTCTGGCACAATAACAGAGCCTCATCCATCTCCTCCTCCTCCTCCTCCTCTTCCTCTTCCTCTTCCTCTTCCTCTTCCTCTTCCTCTTCCTCTTCCTCTTCCTCCTCCTCCTCCTCCTCCTCCTCTGGTAAGGTAGCAGTGTATTTGGACTGTCCTGCTGGCACTGTGTCCTTTTTCAGAGTCTTCACTGACACACTGATCCACCTCCACACCTTCAACACCACATTTACTGAACCTCTTTATCCTGGCTTTGGGTTCAGGTTCTGGTCCAGTTCTGGTCCCTCTTCAGTGTCTCTCTGTTCTCTGGAGGAGGGGGGAGTCTCCTTCTGTTAGAGAACAGATCAGTTGAGTCTTTACAGGATCACAGTTGCAGAAATGTTTCAAGTTATTGTAATAAATTCAATGAACTTTGGATGATGGAAATTCTGTCATGGTTAAAATTGTTTTTTTTTTTTTTTTAAAGAAATGTTTCAACAAACTCAGGAGGACTTTGTAAGAAAAAGGGAAATATCTTCAAACATGTCTGAACAGAAAAATAAATAGCTAATAATTAATGAAAGATAATGACGGTGTGAAATAAAATAATAGTGTTTGATGTTGATTAAGGATTCACAACAATTAATATAAGTTTATGTTCACATCAATGTCTTATTCAGCATAAAAAGTAAATGTTACCTTTAGGTGTGTTATTTTTCTCATCTGAATCTGCAGAAGCAGCAGTAAGGCTGTCATTCTTGGACATACAATTCATATATTACTTAAATTAACGATCAATTACTTTTTGTGTCCCCTGGTTATCTTCAACCAAATCAAGTTGCCCTTGATTTTGACCTTACTTGGATTACTATGACCTGGATGACTTCACACACACCACCTGGTTATTTTTTTCAGTAAATATTGTGTTTATTTTCAGTCTGTCACCGGATTATTTTTTAAAGTGTACCCCTTGGTTTTCCCTAATAATAATAATGATAAAAATTATATCTTATATTTTTATCACGCCTTTTAAGGCACCCAAGGATGCTTTACACATAACTACAGAGACACAATCAACAACAGACAACAAAAGGAGGTCATTCTAGATTATAAGAGGTGGGTTTTTTACATTAACATTCTCACTGCTGAACAGATGAGTTGTGTCTGTACAGGATCACAGTTACAGAAATCTTTTAGGTTATTGTAATAAATTCATCAAAGTGATTCAAAGTGATTGAACAGATTCCTCATTTCCATTGTAAACGTCTTCCATTTCCAGTCCTTTAAAGAAGGAAGCTCTGATAACTAAATGGTGGAAATGCCGTTGACTTGTACCTTCAGTCATGTGTTATTTTGAATTCTGGCTCTTGTGCCAAAAAAAGCAGAATGTTACTGTGAATGTGTGTGTTGTGTTTCTCAGCTCAGGACTACTGACATGATTCACCTGGAAGATACAGTATATGGCCAAAAGTTTGTGGACGCCCTCGTCCATGAAAGATCCAACACTTTTTGTATGAAGTGGAATGGACTGCGGCCTACACCTTTATGAAACTGTGCAAATTGTTGAATTCCTGTGTTTTGCTGCTCAGTAAAACACTGTTTTAATACTGATCAATTGATCAATACTAATGTATTGATCAATACTGCTGTCTAGTACATACTAAGTGACATAATAATTCTCACTACTGGACAGCAGCCAGTATGAAGCAGTGACATGGAGCAGTGTGTCTCTGTGGTGAAAAAAGTACTCCATTTTTACCACACTAAAATGTTACTCAAGTAAAAGTCATCCAGTAAAATACTACTCAAGTAAAAGTAAACAAGTACCTTGTACAAAATACTTAAGTATAAAAAGGAAATAAACTTTACCCTGCTATATATTCAAATATGTTGATCTTCTTAAAACCAACCTATGTTTTTAACTTCACTCAAGACAGGTTTGAATACAGCTTTATAGGTTATAGTGACTCACAATAAGGACAACTCAGGACAAGTGGATATTTCCTATACTGAGCAGGGGATTAGCTTGCGTTATTGCTCTGCTGATGTGGCAATATCTCCTTCAAACCATGTCACAGACAAAGAACCCCGTTAGCTCACAGTTACAAACAGCAAGGTTGGCGCCTCCGTTTTTAAATGTTTATATTGCAAAACTCTACCAGTTGCGTTAACACTTGGTCACAAACTGGCTGCAATTCCCAGCATGAGAGCAGAGCTGGTCCAGACCTCTGTGGGCCTCTAAGCAAAATTCTGCCTAATTTTTAGTATTTGGATTCAGAAACCAAAAATGTAAATATGACTCTGTTTTTCCCGTATGTTCTTTTTGTGGTTCATTTTGTGGACTATGAATGATTCAGTACAGAGCTGGCCGAGCCACTAAGCAACCTTTGCGGTGGCATAGAAAAAGAAATTTAAAATAATAAAATGAAAGACCTCTTTATTAGGCACCATAAACATAGTGATTATTTTATTACAGGGTGAGACCTTGTGAAAGAGCTCCATTAAGGTGCTTCTGTTGTCAGGAGTATAGAAAGGTAGCAGCAGTATGTAGAGGAGTCAGAAGATGTGGGAAGAACAACTGTGAAAGTGAGGAGTGTGAAGAGGAACAAGTAAAGTGCATTCATTGTGCAGGAAATCACCATGCGCAATGTCTGGAAAACAAATAAAAGTGAGTAAAATCAGAACATCAGAGGGTCTATCATATGCCAAAGCTACCAAGAGACTAGAAAGGAAGGATGAACGAGCAGCATGGCAAAAGGAACAGGAGCCTGAAAGGGAGATGATCAGAATATAATCTGCATGGACAAGAAGCAATCTCTGGCATTTATTGCTATGGTGGTTTATTGTGCTGTAGAAATTAAGAGAGAGTCAGAGAGGATTAAGGTGGTGTTGGACGCAGCAAGGAGATTCTTGGACATTGCAGACATCAGGAGAATAAATGAATCACTACACTGAGGGAAGGATTCACACCATCTCAGACAAGTCATAGAACAGACAATGCATTGAATGGAAGTACTTTGGGGGGACACTGTAAATTTATTGGACTAGGAAAACTATAAACCACGAAAAGAAGAAGAATAACGAACAGTGGAGGGCAGCAATGCGCCATATATGCTTCTAGTCTGCTTAATACAAGAAGAAAATGACAACAGAAGACCCTTGAAGAAGAGAGGCAAGAAGATAAATTTACGCAAGCCCACAGGCTCCATATTCCTATGCCTGTATTTTTAAATAATCTGAACTAAAGGTCTTACATTAGCCTTAGTTAGCTGCGTTGGTATTAACAATGCTAATGCTATACTTGCTAACAAGTAACAACTTTCACAAACTGCATAAAATTAGTATTTGTGTTATGCCATAGTATAGGTATAAATCATATTATTAAAGTCAGTTGATGAAGTTAATAAGTTAATATTGTTATTAGGACATGGGTCTTCTTCAATTTAAGCATTAGCATCTAGCATTATCTTTGGAGCTGAACTGTTCACATCTGGTGTTATGAAGTATTTAACAGAACAAAACCAGATAGGCCAGGTTTGAACATGGTCATGTAACATGGTCATGTAACATGACCATGTTACATGACCATGTTACACCTATAGAGATGCCCTGTCCTTTCATTATAAGTCAAATCTGTCAGGCAGGGAGTGAGTAGTAGCTGTTTCTGTGAGCAGATTATTGAGCAACATCATGGAGCCTCCTCCAAAGCTGCCTGTGTTGAGAAGGCATCTCATCTAAAGTCATGATAAAAATCATTGGTATCATCCAAGAAGCTGACCATCCTGGAAAGTTTAGGCCTACATCAACAATAAATGAAAAATTATTCACCTCTAGGAGCACCCAGTGAATGAACATGTCAACTTACTAAAATTACTTATTTTCTGTGCTAATCTTCCTCATAGGTGTACCTGTGCCTAGTGGATAGCAGTATCATTGTGCTTACCACGACACCCGGCCCCACAGTTTCTACTCCTCCCGTGGATCCAGCTGACTGGCCATCAGTCCTTAATGACCAGTAACATGTTGATGTGGTGAGCAGGGAACAAGCATAGGTTGACAGAGACATTTTTACATTTTCAAAAAGACAGACAGTAAAAGTCTTTTCTATCATTACATGTTTAGATCACTCATAAAGAAGCTGGTTGAGAAAATGATGCTATCAACAGTTTTGTAGTTTTTGTCTCTTAAACTGGTGTTTGGCTGTTATTAAATATTTAAGCTTTGGTCAGTCAGAATCACTTTATCAGTCTTTTTATTCAGAAGTTCAGAAGAACTTTCCGGTTGGCTGGTTAAATGCATCTTTTGTTCTGTACAACAGTAATTGAATGCCGACAGTTCTTGGCCAGGCGTCCATATGTGAAGAGTTGCGAGTGAGAATGGGTTGTCAGGCGAGTCTGGATCTTATTTGGCACATCTTCCCACTACCATTCTGACTGTCCTTATTTCTGAATACTGTGCCATGATGTGTTCAGGTGTCTCCAGAAAAGCTGAGTGGTTCTCACTGTCCAGTCTGATGTGACTCTTGTGCTCGTCTCAGTGTCAGTCTTCGTGTTGAGGGCTCAGATGTTTCCAGCCACACATCTTCCCCCCACCGCTCTGACTGTCCTTATTTCTGAACGCTGTGCATCTGAAAAAGTATGTTGTCGATCCTGTCCTGAGTTTCTCTGTGAGTTTGTTCATTTGTCAGTTCTGTATCTGTCATTAAGGTCCGTTGTGTTTCGGGTTTCTGTCCTGTCTGTTGTCTTGTATCCAGTCTTCTTTGTGTGTTTGCGTTTAGATTTGGTCCTGTCTGTTTATGTCTTGTGGAGTTGGTCTATGTGGTTATGTCTTCTGCTTGTTCTGTGTGGTGGTTCTGGTCTGATTACTCCTGTTATCTCAGTGTCTGCCTTAGTACTTGTTCAGTTCTGTTCCTGTCTTGTGTTAGATCTGTACCATCATTCCTCCTCGGGAGGAGTTTAGGTTCACAGGATAAGTTGGAAAACAGTCAGTTTCTCTCCTCCTGCGGAGCCTGAGGCGGCTGTCTGACACACCGTTTCATTTCCTCATTCATTCTGTCGATATCAAACCACATATCTGAACGCATTTACATCTTTAAAAACTTTAAAATCCTGGTTAGATAGGCTATTAGTTTTTTTCCCCAAACATGATCTTGAACATGACTGCTTTTATGATCAATCTGTCGTCGATAGTATATGGACAGATCTCCACACAACGTAGATTTATCCTCAGCCCGGAATAAAATCTGTGTCCGTCTTTAGTTTAGGCTATAACGCTGCACAGTTGCACTGAAAACTCTTACTGTGGGCTGCGGGTCACCTGCTGCCCCCGTGTTCCTGCTCGACACCCTCTGCTGCAACGACTATTGTTACTAGTCCTATTGTTATTATTGTTATTATAATCATTAACATTACGATTGTTATCATTAACACTACTATAAATATCTGTACCATTTTTCATTTAGTCTATAGCAACATCACCTTTACTGTCTGTACCTCTGTGTGGATATTGTGTAGGCTGCCTCCCTCCCCTCTCTCTTTATGAAAAGCACTGTGAGATAACTGTTGTTGTGATTTGGCGCTATATAAATAAAATTGAATTGGGCTACATTACTGCAGAAATCACTGTTTAATATGTAACCTATAAAGCTGATCAGTGAACAGTAATCTTTCATATTGTAGGCTAGTCGCACTGATTGGAGCATGACCTGTAATTTTCTAATGTTAAACTCAGATAAAACTGTGACGCATTATCTAAAGATACAGTTTCCCTTGATGGGATCGCCCTGGCCTCCAGCACCACTGTGAGGAATCTTGGAGTTATCTTTGATCAGGACATGTCGTTTAAGTCTCACATTAAGCAAATTTCAAGGACCGCCTTTTTTCACCTACGTAATATTGCGAAAATCAGGAACATCTTGTCTAAAAATGATGCAGAAAAACTAGTCCATGCATTTGTTACTTCTAGGCTGGATTACTGCAATTCCTTATTATCAGGCTGCTCGAAAAAGTCCGTTAAGACTCTTCAGCTGATCCAGAATGCTGCAGCACGTGTTCTGACAGGAACCAGGAAAAGACATCACATTTCTCCTGTTTTAGCTTCTTTGCATTGGCTTCCAGTAAAATCCAGAATAGAATTTAAAATCATTCTTCTTACCTACAAAGCTCTTAATGGTCAGGCACCATCTTATCTTAAAGAGCTCATAGTACCTTACTACCCCACCAGAGCACTGCGCTCCCAGAATGCAGGGTTACTTGTGGTTCCTAG
>NW_025737960.1:0-9612 GCF_021292245.1 Micropterus dolomieu
CTGACCTTAACCCTATAGAAAATCTATGGGGTATTGTGAAGAGGAAGATGCGATACGCCAGACCCAACAATGCAGAAGAGCTGAAGGCCACTATCAGAGCAACCTGGGCTCTCATAACACCTGAGCAGTGCCACAGACTGATGGACTCCATGCCACGCCGCATTGCTGCAGTAATTCAGGCAAAAGGAGCCCCAACTAAGTATTGAGTGCTGTACATGCTCATACTTTTACTGTTCATACTTTTCAGTTGGCCAACATTTCTAAAAATCCTTTTTTTTTGCATTGGTCTTAAGTAATATTCTAATTTTCGGGGAGATACTGAATTAGGGATTTTAATCAGTTGTCAGTTTTAATCATCACAATTAAATGAAATAAACATTTGAAATATATCAGTCTGTGTGTAATGAATGAATATAATATCCAAGTTTCACTTTTTGAATGGAATTACTGAAATAAATAAATTTTTTTGACGATATTCTAATTATATGACTAGCACCTGTATTGTAACCAACCAGAAACAGTTGAACATGTTCTCCTTCAGTGTAGAAGATACACTATCAGGAGGGGTTGCCTCTTTCAGTCATTACGGAAGGCAAAACATCATGGTGTCACTGTCATATCCACTGCAGGGCCAGTAATATTGCCGTCAATTCTGTGGTATACACTGACACATGATCTGATATTCTTTTATTAATGTATAACTCACTTGCTGGAATATAAAATGCTGCACCTGCATGCCCTGATCAGGATCTTTGGAGCCATCTGCGAATATAAATACAGAGTCTGAAATATAAAATGCAAAATAATTCTACTATGCTGAATTCTGGAAGTTGCTTTGACATATCTTTCAATTCCTGCTGAATGTTTAGGTCTACACTTGGTATTGGGCATAACCAGGGAGGAATGGAAGACTGTGATTCTGTAGGGCTGTAATCTAACTGTCGTAATCCTATGACTTCTGCCTTTGCATCACCAATCCACCCAAAACTAGTGAAATTTGTTACATTGTGTTCTTGGCAGGATGAGAATCATATTGCCTCTGGAAATTAACCCAGTATGAAAGCATTATCTGTACTCGCCTGATCCTTAACGGCATTCCTCCCATTTCCACCTGCATTGCTGATAGCGGAGATGGTCTGACTGATCCACTGCAAATTCTCAAGGCCTGAGCTTGTAAAACATCCAATTTCTTAAGGTTTGATTCTGCCGCTGACATGTACGCTACACATCCATAGTCAAAGACAGACCTCATGAGTGCCAGTATATATTTTTTAGAGCTGCTCTACTTGCTCCCTACTCTTGTCCTGATAGACATTGTAAGACAAGTATTGATGACCTTTTTACATTTGTTCTTATTTGCTCATTCTTAACTGTCTAAATGAGTATTCCATGTGAGCTTCTTATCAAACCATACCCCAAGAAACGGTTTTGACTTGCTCAAGTGGTTTTTCATATAATTTCATGGAAATTGGTGTGACTTTTGCAGTCTTGAGAAACAAATCACCTGTGTTTTTGCTACAGATAATTTGAATCCCCGTTTATTTGCTAATTTCTCCACATCCAAGATTTCTCTACGCTTTGTTCAACCTGAGAGAAGATGTGATTTATCATTATGTTGAATAACAGCGTGCTACACACACTACCTTGACTCTGCCTTATACACACTGGAGTATTCTGCGCCTACTCTTACTTGTATTTCCCTGTCAAATATAAAGTTCATAACCCAATTATATGTTCTACCACCAATACCCAATGACTTCAGCTTAATAAGTAACCCTTCTTTCCAGAGCATATTGTGTGCTTTTTCTATGTCAAAGAATAGAGCTATCAATACTTCTTTGTGGGTCTGTGCTTTCCTAATGTCTGATTTTAAGCACAATACTGAGTCCCCTACAGAACCTACTTTGTCAAGGGTACAGAAGAGCTTTACTCTCTAGGAAATATGTTAAACACTCTGTGACCATTCGTTTCATAATTTTGCATAAATGTGAAGTTAATGCAATAGGTCTGTAGCTTGGAGGGTCTGACTGATCTTTTCCTGGTTTTGGAATGGGCACTATTATTGCTTGTTTCTAAGCTAAAGGCAGTTGGTCAATATCCCAAACTCTATTAAACAATCCCAGCACTGCGCCCAGTGTACTATCTGTCATGTGTGCCAGCATTCCATAACATACACCATCTTTCCCTGGAGTGGTCTGACGAGCACTCGCAATTGCTCTTCTGAGCTCAAACATATTAAACGGTAGATCTAACAGATCACCTGACAACTCCCTTTTCTCTGTTATTTTGGGATTCTCTATTAAGATTCTATCTCTACACTGCCTAGCCTCATCTGTAAGATTTTATGAACTATGAACCCTTTCAAATGTTTGTGCAAGAAGCCTTTTCTAAATTATTGCCATTTTTTTCCCACTGTTCAACACTGGTATCTCATAATTTCTTCTAATGCCCCCATACTTCTTATCATGCCCCACACATCTGACAGCTGTACTTCCCTTCCAATAGTGCTACAATACTGCCTTCCAAATGTTTGTTTTTGTATTTTTTTAAAACTGGATCAGTGCATCCTGAGAATGAAGTTTCTTGAGCTCTCTAAATGCTTTATTCCTGGCCTCTATGGCTTTACTACAGTTATCATTCCACCAGGTTACACTCTTGGACTGTTTAGTTCCTGTACTCTTATGGATTTTTTCCTCAGTAGACTGAATAATCTCATTAACTATTTCACTATTGATTAGGTTTATATCTGTCTGGTTCTCCTCTTTAATTTTCCTGAATCTGTTTGTACTGATCTCTTGGAAAACATCCTAGTTAGCATTTCCCAATTTCCATCTGGGAATTTTGCCAACTTTAGTTACCACAGGGTAGTGATCAGTTCCTATTGTGGTATGTTGTATCACATTCCATGTGCTTAAACCTGCTATTTCACTAGACACAAGGTGTTCGGTCAAGTGCTGCCTCTGTGTTTTACATATATATCATGTTCCTTCCCCATTATTAATACATACCAAACAGTGATTATCTATAAATTCTTCAACTACTAAACCATTTAAATCTGTTCTATTGCTGCCCCATAGTGAATTATGTGAATTGATATCCCCACACCATATCACATTATCTTGCAATAGTCCTCCAACATCCTCTGATATATCTAGACTTATTTTCCCACATGGATTATAGCAATTTATTATGTCAATATTACCTCTATTAGTCCATACCTTAACTGCAATTGATTCATGATCTGTGCTTATACGTACAGTATAACCTTATAATTCATTCTATTTTGTACGAATGTCACAATGCCTCCACCTTTGCCAGATTCTCTATCTCTCCTAACAGCAGTATATCCCTTCATAATAAAGTCCAACTGTGGCTTTAAACATGTCTCCTGTATACAAATTACATATGGTTTTTCTTCCTACTTATCAATATACTGTTCAAACTCTTGGCCATTTGAAATTTTGCTTCTTGCATTCCACTGGAGTAGAATTAACACCATTACGAGGATTCACATACATATATTTTCACTCACACACATTTTCAATCTCACATACATATATTCTCCTTTCACATGCAGACATTTTCTTTGTAATCTTGTTAGTATCGGTCTTATAGTATGTTGAATTTTGGGTTCTGTCCTGTCTATTGCCTGGTGTCCAGTATCTGTTAGTAAAGTTAGTCTGTGTTTTGAGTTGCAGTTATTTCTTGTGTCCAGTTACTCTGTGTTTTTGTGCTGGTTGGTCTGTTACTGTCTGTGTGTCTGGTTGTGGCGTTATGATCCGTTTAGTCATTATGACTTTGATGCTTCTGCTTTAGTTTCTGTGTAGCCTTGTTTATTATTTCATTCATCAGCATCTTTAAGTTTACTTAGTATGTGTCTTGTATCTTAGCTCCCAGTCCTGTGCCTTAGTTCATGTTGTAGTATTTGCTTCTAGTTCTTTCTCTGCATCATTTTGGTTTAGTCTGCTCGGTACTCTGTGTTCTAGTTCTGTGTTCTCATTTAGGTTTTGTCTGTTATGATCCCTGTGTTATAGTTGGTCGGTGTTTGTCTGTTTACATGGGTTTCTGTTACTGTCTGAGTTAGATTCTTGTCTGGTATTTTGTTACATGTGTTCTGTCTGTGTTGGTTATTTTGCCCCATGTCTGCCTGTCAGGTGTTCCGTCTGTTCCCCCAGTTATCACTCTGTCTGCCTGCCTGCCTCTCTCTGTTTCCCCCTGCACTCTCTCTGCCTGCCTGTGTCTCGTTAGTCTCATGTCTGTCACCTGGTGTTTCTGTCTAGTCTTTGTCGGGTCATTGCAGTGTGAAGAAGCGCTGTCTGTTTTGGATATCTGCCTGTAATTCTGTCGGCCTGTATGTTGGATTTTGTGTTTTCCCTTGCCCTTGTGGAGTCTTGTTGGGACCCAGTCACTGCTTGTAAGTGCGCTCGCCTTTTGTTTGTTTAATTAAACTTTTAAACTATACCTGCTCTGCACGACGTGTCCTGCATTTGGGTTCACCTGCCGGTATTCAGTTGTTTAGTTTAATATTTTGAATACAGTTTGTTTGCATGTCTTGATTGCAGCAAAAAAACTCAGACTCAGACCACAGCTGTGTTCTGCAAAGACAAGCTCCCATCGCTGCCAAGAGGTTCTCATATCATGCAGCAAACAGCACCAGTGTGGAAACTCAGTGCCCCCTTAATAGGGACCCATCGCCAGGGGGTAGGTAGTACTCCTTACAAGTAAGGCAAATGAGTAAAAAAGTAGTTTTACAAATTGTAACTTTCACATTCCTTTTTATAACTTAATTTCAACTATAAAATAGTCCTGTTGAGCTTTACGCATGACTCACAGGTTAGATTGGCTTACTTAATTCAGCAACGGGCTACTCCTTTTATTGCCTCACTTCTTTTCATAGATGCTTTAGGAATAATCACATTGTATTGGCTGCCTGTTTTATGGAGAAGGCTGATCATATGCAGCGCTGTTCATATTAAAGCAACTGGTTTGGTTGGCTACATGTCTATCTTAAGATAACAACAGATGGGCTACAGGCAACAATAGCAGGGTAGGCAGAAAGCAAGGATGATTTTTTAAAGTGATCTTAACGATGTCTTCATGTAGATCAAAAAATTTAATATTTCTGCTGGGTCTGCTTCCACGTTCACTCTGGTGCGACTCGCTAGTGATGTGAAAGCAAATGAACAAACCACAGGATTTTATGATAGCATATAGCTTGTGATTTTAGCATTATTTCAAAAGCTAAACTATTAATAAATCCATTTGCTGAGCTTATAATTGATCTATGAGACATGTATAGGTATAGCCTATTATGCAAATCATTTGGTAACCACGTATGCAAGTCACTGTTAAAAAATGCTGTGCTTGCCCTCAGTGTACTTTGTCAGTCCACAATCATTAGGCTTCCTTTCAGTCTTAACGCCATTATTCATAACATGCTGTAGGTTTGCAGTCTAATTATACTAATAATGCTTATCAGTTATGAGCTCTTAAATACATCAAAAGCATTACAGTGTTGCATCAACTGTCAGAGTCACTGGAATTTGATTTCCCCACGTGGGTCCTGATAATGCAGGACGTCAATCGCCAAAACTGCCGAGGAGTCTGTAACTTGACGTTTACCCATCTTGGTTCCTTTGTAAAAAGTCAATATAAACATGAACCGGACTACAATAACAATGCCACAATGTAGGCCTATACATTTTTCCCCCTAGTCCAGACAGGATATACCGAACTACAGTGTGAAAGCAGCTCGCAGCCTGTGTGCTGTATTTCGGTTTGCCTCGCTGTCTTCCTAACAATTAAAGTGTGAAAAAAGTGCCCACTGTATAAGGCCCCACTAGAAGTCTTCACCCCCTCTGCCCTGAGCCATCAGCTTCATGCCTTCTGCTACTGCAATTACTATAACGTTATTTATTAGGCACCTTATAAATATTAAACTAATAACAGCAATCCAAATATCAGGCAAATAGTGGTAAATAAATAATTGCAAAAGATGAGTAAAAGTAATCTGAATTTATTAAAATATTTGATAATACAGCAATTATATAATAACATAATAATATAATAGCATATCATTGTTTTCACACATTACACTGTTTCCTGCAACTGAGTCTAAATTAGTTTATCACTCAAAACCAGATCTCAATACAGTTGCTGGTATGTTGCAATAAGAACTGTCCACTGAATCGCAAAGTTTACTTGAGCACCTAAATTTAGTTAGGCTAAAAGAAACCATTTCATAATTTAATTCAGAACTGTCTTTTTTTTGTTTTGTATATATTGTCATCTTACACTGTATTTCTTCAATAAATATTTTTGTCATTTCAGTTTTCATTATTTACCACAACCGTTTAAAGGAGGTAGTAAACTTATGTTCATTTCAACTTGTTTATCTCACATGTCTGACAACCGCCAAAATGTTTTTCATCTACAGATTCAGGGCTACTAACCAATTCCAGTTAAGCCTTTCTGGCATCAGTGCTTAATATTCTGGAGAGGGATTGTGCTGTAAAGATGTACAGTAGCTATAAGACACAAATATAGACGCACTAAATACGAAGAGCACCTCACTAGGAAGTAAGGATCTCACACAGTGAAAATCTACTTTATCAAAATACTGTTTTTTTGTTTGTTTTTGTTTTTTTTAACATTTTTTCATCTCTCTCTGTGGTTCCTGCTCATGGACTGAACGAAGAACTGAAATAGTGCAAGTTTGTAGTGCAAGTAGTGCAAGACCGTCTGGCGCGCTGTCATCTTGGCGAGGTCACCTTAGCTCTAAGTTTCGTTTCTGTCATCAGATTGAACTCCAGAAGAGTTTGCTTTGGCGGAGGCGGTCTTTATCGGCCTCTGGTGGCGACCCGTAGGAGCTACACAGACATCCAGGATATGTATGGATTCGTCTCGTGGAGACCAATAAAAAGAGCCCACTTGTAGGATGTTCTGTTCTCAAGCTGTGGCCTGTAAAGCACAGGAGTGCTTTTAGTCACAGGAATATTGACTGTTTTTATAATAATTCAATGTTTTGGAAGCTTTGTTATTTGGAACGTGTTTGTATGGAGAGAAATAGTGTTTTCAAGATAACTCTCAATAAAAGTGAACATATAAACAGTAAATATGGCCAAAACATGGACATTTGCCTGGTATATTTTTGAAAGATTGTGTAATAACTGTTGTATATCAGTTTCTTTTCATCAAATTTACAGTTGTATTCCAGGTGTATTAGAAGATATTCAGGTGCATTACAATCTACCTTATGATGGTTTTGATGGTTTATTGCATTAAAATATAGCTTTTTCTTTTTTTTCAGGCAAGGATGAAAATATAATATTTTTTCTGTATTTCATCTCTATGTAGTCCGTAATGGTAAAATAAATTTTAATGTACAATGATTTATGTTCCTTAGCTTCTGACCTTTCAAAGGAGACCAGAATTATGCATCTAGGCCTGATGGTTGAGGAGTTATTATGAATTTATTTTGTGTATGTTATTTTAGGCATTTTTCCTGGAAATAGGTGCCAGGGTTCATAAGAGAATGAAAATGTGTGAGTGAAAATATATGCATGTGAAAGGAGAATAAAGGTATGTGAGAGGTCCAGAATAGATTATGACTTGTACGGCTCCTCCTAAACAACCCACAACAATCACATTGAGGTAAAACCCTCTCGGCGGAATCGCAGGTGTTCTGTATGCAGTGCTGCTGAATCACTAACTGTTTCTGAACGGGAGGGCTCGTCACAGATGAGGTGATCAGGTGAACGCTCATAATGTGGGTCATTTTATTTATTGCGAAATTATTATTCATTCATTTTACTAATAGTTTGATTCGGCAGGCCTTCACAAAAGGGCCTTTACAAATTTAAAAATTAATAAATTAATTTAATTTTTCTTTGACAAAAGGGCACTTTGGGCATCAAAGGGCAAAAGGGCAGGTGCTCAAGCACCCTTCGCACCCCCCTCTGCACGAGTATGTTTAAAGGTATTTTAATGGGTAAAAAGTACTACATCAGTTATAATCTGTCAAATATAACTTCTGAATGAAATCAAGTCCTTTTGAGACAGAATCTACCTTTCAGTCAAGCTGCAATCACTTTCTGACAAGTGGAATACTGCATTACAGGTTGTATTGGCCATTTAAGGCATTCCAACAGGTAAAAGGTAGGCTACTGGATTGGTTGTTACACAGCATTAGTCATAAGGATACTTGCAAAAGAGATGATGTCTTTATTTTATATATAGCATTAAGTCATGTTAATTATAGACTAAATTCCGTTTTCCAAATATAAACAAGCCTACCAAACACATAATCCATCTGCAACAACAGGCTTCTATTATTGGCTATGATCACATAAATGTACACACTTATGTTAACACTTATTTGGCCACAATTATGATTATTCCGTTAAAAGAAGCGTTAAAGTATCATTAAGACATACATTTGCTATTACCACGACAATATGTGATGTTTATTTGCACGTTTTGTCAGTTTTATCCAGATAAAAGCAGCTGTCCAGATAAAAACACCACTCTAGACTAGACAACAGTAGTGGCCTTTCTAATAGAGAAAAATAAAAAACAAATATAAATAAATACATTCACCACATAATGCATTGAGATCATAAACTCAAGGTGAAATATTCAAATTTACCATAAAACACAGAATACATGAAAACTGAAGTTATTGTTCTGGGGCCTAAGCACCTCCGTCACGCATTATCTAAAGATATAGTTTCCCTTGATGGCATCGCCCTGGCCTCCAGCACCACTGTGAGGAATCTTGGAGTTATCTTTGATCAGGACATGTCGTTTAAGTCTCGCACATTTCAAGGACCGCCTTTTTTCACCTACGTAATATTGCAAAAATCAGGAACATCCTTACTAAAAATGATGCAGAAAAACTAGTCCATGCATTTGTTACTTCTAGGCTGGATTACTGCAATTCCTTATTATCAGGCTGCTCTAAAAAGTCCATTAAGACTCTTCAGCTGATCCAGAATGCTGCAGCACGTGTTCCGACAGGAACCAGGAAAAGAGATGACATTTCTCCTGTCTTAGCTTCTCTGCATTGGCTTCCAGTAAAACCCAGAATAGAATTTAAAATCATTCTTCTTACCTACAAAGCTCTTAATGGTCAGGCACCATCTTATCTTAAAGAGCTCATAGTACCTTACTACCCCACCAGAGCACTGCGCTCCCAGAATGCAGGGTTACTTGTGGTTCCTAGAGTCTCCAAAAGTAGACTAGGAGCCAGAGCGTTCAGCTATCAAGCTCCTCTCCTGTGGAACCAGGTTCCAGTTTGGGTTCAGGAGGCAGACACCATCTCCACATTTAAGAGCAGGCTTAAGACTTTCCTCTTTGATAAAGCTTATAGTTAGGGCTGGCTCAGGTGAGTCCTGAACCATCCCTTAGTTATGCTGCTATAGGCCTAGACTGCCGGGGGATTTCCTATGATGCACTGAGCTCCTCTCTCCTCTACTTTCTCTCCCTCTGTATGCAACCTCATCCCATTATTGCATGTTACTAACACAACTTCTCCCCTTTCTGGTAGTCTTGTGCTTTCTCGTCCCTCTCCTCTCTCCTCCTATCACTTCCTGCAGGTGTTTCTGGCTCTGG
>NW_025737961.1:0-5544 GCF_021292245.1 Micropterus dolomieu
CTGCGTCCTCTCTAGCGGCCAGCAGGGGGCGACTTAAACCTGCGTCCTCTCTAGCGGCCAGCAGGGGGCGACTTAAACCTGCGTCCTCTCTAGCGGCCAGCAGGGGGCGACTTAAACCTGCGTCCTCTCTAGCGGCCAGCAGGGGGCGACTTAAACCTGCGTCCTCTCTAGCAGCCAGCAGGGGGCGCCTTAAACCTGCGTCCTCTCTAGCGGCCAGCAGGGGGCGACTCCAGCGGCTGCAGAAAGAAGTGTGATTGTATAGAAGTCTGTGAGAAAATGTTTCTACTTCTCAGCTGATTTATTCCCTCAGTAAACTCTTTCCTGATGAGTTTATGGTCTCAGTCGCTAGTTTCAAGTCTTCAGCACAGCATGATGTTCATTTAGTAAATTATGGTCCCACACCTGGACCTAATCCAGGTTCAGGATCTGTCCCTAGTTCTGGTTCAGGTTCTGTTCCTGGTTCCGGTTCTGACCTGTACTCTGCTGTAGCAGCGGCTCAGCTCCATGCAGGCGTCCCCCTCGCTGCCTCCGTCTCCCTGTGACCGGTACAGCTGAGCGGCCTGCAGGAAGTAGGCGGCGGCCTGTTGGTTCTGGCCCAGTTCATTGTGGGCCAGGGCCAGGTTGAACTGGAGGTCCGGGAGCCGGTCGGCCTTCGGACCAGACTGAGCCAGACGCAGGAGGTCCAGACCTTTCTGAGGCCGGCCCGCCTCCACATAGGCTGCACCGAGGTTAAAAGAACAGGCCCGGAGGACCCGCGAGTCCTGCAGCTGAAGAGGAGCAGAGCATGATGGGAAATCAACAAGAGTTTTATGACCACTGCAAGTACTACTACTATTACTGCAAGTACTACTACTGCAAGTACTAATACTACTGTTAATACTAAAACTACTGTAAGTACTAATATTACTGCAGGTAACGCAGGTTTATTTGTACATTTCAACAAGGAAATCCAAAGATTTTTCCATAAAACAAGAACAGGGAAATATTTAAATACTGATTTTAAAAACATGATAAAAGAGTAAAACAGTGGAAGTTTTTAATCTAAAGCCTGAAGTTTAATTAAAGAACTGAGTTTCAGCAGATTTGCAGGTTTCTGAGAGTTTGTTCCAGATATATGGAGCATAAAACCAGGTTTAGTTTGGGGATAGAATGCAGACCTGATCCCAGACCAGCTGAGAGGTCTGGATGGTTCATAATGGAGCAGAAGATCAGAAACTGTTCTTTGTAAACCAGCAGCAGGATTTTAAAACCAGTTCTCTGTCAGACAGGACAGTGTAAAGACCTCAGAACTGGACTCATGTGATCCACTTTGTTGGTCTTAGTGAGGACTCGAGCAGCAGCGTTCTGAATCTGCTGCGGTCCAGGTTTCAGGTAGACCTGTAAAGACACCGTTAGAGTAGTCCAGTCGGCTGAAGAAAAATGCAGGTCCAGGTCCTGCTGAGACACAAGTCCTTTAGTCCCTGATCTGTTCTTCAGCTGACAGCAGACTGACTTTGTCTTAATGTGGCTGCTAAAGTTCAGCTCTGAGTTCAGGACCAAACCAGGTTCTCTGGCTTGTGGTTTTCAAAAATTACTGACCGAAGCTGAGCTCTGACTTTTAATCAGTGACTTTATTAAATTAAAGAATATTCTGCCCCGTCCAGTTGTTGGTTAGTTCCATGCAGAACCTCAGTGCCTGTTTGGATCGCGGTCACCTGCAGGTTTTGTTATGTAAATCTGTGAGTCGTCTGCATATCGGTGGTTTTCATAATCTGGGCCAGTGGCAGCATGTAGATGTTCAACAGAAGCGGAACCAGCAGACACAAAGTTGTCCCTGTCCTACATGTAGGATTCAGACCAGTTTAGGACAGTACCAGAAAGTCCAGCCCAGTTCTGTAGTGGGTCAGTTCCATGTTGTGGTGGAGTGCAGTACTGAGATCCAATAATACTCAGACTGAAAATCTGCCACTAGTGCTACTACTACTGTAAATACTCCTACTGTTACTACTACTACTGCAGGTACCACTACTAGAGTAAGTACTACTACTACTGTAAATACTCCTACTGTTACTACTACTACTGCAGGTACCACTACTACAGTAAGTACTCCTACTACTGTAAATACTACTACTGTTGATATTACTACTGTTACTATCCTGTATCATAACTTCATGTCAGCTGTTAGTAGATGTGGTGAAACTCCCACGCGGAGTCGTGCTCTGACGCTTCGCTGTAACAAACAGCAGCAGCCAATGAGGCTCCACTATGTAAACTGTATAGAGACAGAGTGCACTGAAGTCCCGCCCACACCTGAGGCAAAAACACCTGAGGCCCTTTGTTCACTTCGTGTTAGGTGCAGGTGTCACCGTGTGCTGCACGCCACCAACAGGTGAAGAACCAGAACTACGTTTTCAGAAAATCTGTTGCACTCAGTCTCTGTACATGGAGTCTGTTAGCAGAGTCACCTGTAGGTGACCTCTGACCTCAGACCCTCACCTGTCCTGCAGCCTTCAGTGCGTGGTTGAAGCAGGTCAAAGCGTCCTCCGTCCGCCCCTCCTGCAGCGCTCTGTGACCGGCAGACGTTAACTCCTCGATGCCCGCTTCCTGAACCTCCTTCCTCTCCTCGCTCCTCCTCTCTTCGCTCCTTCTTTCTTCGCTCCTCCTCTCCTCGCTCCTCCTCCTCACCTTAACCTCGCCGTCACCTGAAGGAGACGCATCAGACGCCATGTTGGACCTGCAGGAGGAGACCTCACCTGGACAGGGTCTGAAGAGACAGAAACACACCTGAGAAGCATGGCTGCTGTGATTATCAATGAATCAGCTGATAGTTTCGATTGATCAGTAATTTACAGTAATCTATATGTGATCAATATAATATAATGAAGTCCTCAGACTGCTCATCAGATCTGACCAACAATCAACAACAACATTAATAATAATAAAAACTCTCATCATTATTAAAGTGTAAAATGAAACAGATTAAATGTTTTTACCTGATTAATAAAATATGGACGAAACATCCAGTCCATTTAGTTTAATCCAGCTTACTGATGAAGACCATGCGAGGTGACAGAAAGCTTCTAAAAGTTCCTCCAGTGGAGCATTATTCTGTTTCAAGCTCACAAATTTATATTTTTGTGTGAAGGAGACAGAGATTTATTTTGAAGAGCCACCTTTCCACTTCCTGTTTGGGTTCAGCTAAAGCTAAAGCTAACAGCGCCCTCTGCTGGAGGCCTCAGCACATGAAGCTCAAACTGATCAATAAACTGAACATGAAAGAAACTAAAATGAGAGACAGAATAAGGAAGATTGTGAATAAATTATTTACCCAATAAAATCAAATCCAAACGTTTCTGCTTTAAATATTTCAGATTCGATGATATTTTTTCAAATAAAGACTGTGTTGTTGTTATTATTAAAGTGAGGCAGGTTAGAGGTCTCTGACTGTTTGATGACCCTGCTAACTGTTAGCAGCGCTAGCTAACAGGTGAACACTTACAGGTTACAGGTGAAGCTCACGCGGAGCCGTCCGTCGATCAGCTGTCAATAACTGAAGGAGGAAGATCGATATGTTTTTAATAAGAAGTGACGTGTTTGAAGAAGCGGCTGGCAGCCATAGCAACACCCGGGTTACTATGGCGACGAGGAAACGACCGCAGGGGAAACGAAATAAATAAATAATAAATAACGTTAAATAATAAGCGGATGACGGTGGATGGATGGATGAATATAAACCAACTGTCTGAGTCTAATAACATTATGAAGAAGTTTCAAAAACTAAAAGTTTGTTTTAACGACAGCAACATACATTGACCACAAGCCACTGCGGCAACGCTAGAACCAATGGGAGAAGCGGCTGGTCGTTTCGGCCAATCAGAGGACGGCGGGAGTTTTCAAACTTTAGACCGGAAGCAGCTGGGAGCAGCGGACAGTTTCAGACCACCGAGACTCAGAACCAGAACCAGAACCAGGACCGAGCTCAGGTTTTCATCACACTGTGAAGTCACACTGGAGAGAAGTTTGATCACCGAGAGGACCGAGCTGATTAACATGGCGGATTCAGCCGGACACAGTCGCTGTGAGTCACTTTATCAGGCTTTAATAAAGTATCCTGTTTTTGATCGAGCTCCACTGAAGATAGTTTATTTCTGTTTACCATGTTTAGAATAACTGCTTCTATGTTGATGTCTTTTGTCTGCTGCGTGGCAGAAGTTCCCTCTACAACCTGTTCTGCCTCCTGCCATGTTTATCAGGTTTACAAGTCTTTTTATTAAGTGGATCATAATAACTGAAGGAAACACTAGTTTAATGTAGAAAAGCAGTTAAAAGCAGTTATGGTTAGAAATAGTTTGATTTGTTGCCAACTTTCACACTTTGATAACTGATTTATTCTGAAAGATTCACATCAGATAAATATTAACCTTTCATTTCATCATCGACTTCAGTAGTTATATTATTTAGTCCAGAGGTTCCCTCAGCGAAATATGGTCAATTCTCACACCTGAGAGGGTCAGGCTGTTATCAGTGTTTCTATCAGTCGACACTCGGATCACAAAAACACTAAACCTTTTATAATTTAAATAAACAAGAAGAGAAAAATTATAGTTTAACCCGTCTGTCTGTTTGCCCGTCTGTCTGTTTGCCCGTCTGTCTGTTTGCCCGTTTACCCGTCTGTCTGTTTACCCGTTTGCCCGTCTGTCTGTTTGCCCGTCTGTCTGTTTGCCCGTCTGTCTGTTTGCCCGTCTGTCTGTTTGCCCGTCTATCTGTTTGCCCGTTTGTCCGTCTGCCCGTTGACCCGTCTGTTTACCCGTTTGCCCGTCTGTCTGTTTGCCCGTCTGTCTGTTTACCCGTTTGCCCCTCTGCCCGTCTGCCCGTTTGTCCGTCTGCCCGTTGACCCGTCTGTTTACCCGTTTGCCCGTCTGTCTGTTTGCCCGTCTGTCTGTTTACCCGTTTGCCCGTCTGTCTGTTTGCCCGTCTGTCTGTTTACCCGTTTGCCCCTCTGCCCGTCTGCCCGTTGACCCGTCTGCCTGTTGACCCGTCTGCCCGTTTGCCCATCTGCCCGTTTGCCCGTCTGCCCGTTGACCCATCTGTTTACCCGTTTGCCCGTCTGTCTGTTTGCCCGTCTGTCTGTTTACCCGTTTGCCCCTCTGCCCGTCTGCCCGTTGACCCGTCTGCCCGTTGACCCATCTGTTTACCCATTTGCCCGTCTGTCTGTTTACCCGTCTGCACGTCTGTCTGTTTGCCCGTCTGTCTGTTTACCCGTCTGCCCGTTGACCCGTCTGCCCGTTGACCCATCTGTTTACCCGTTTGCCCGTCTGTCTGTTTGCCCGTCTGTCTGTTTGCCCGTCTGTCTGTTTACCCGTTTGCCCCTCTGCCCGTCTGCCCGTTGACCCGTCTGCCCGTTGATCCATCTGTTTACCCGTTTGCCCGTCTGTCTGTTTACCCGTTTGCCCGTCTGTCTGTTTGCCCGTCTGTCTGTTTACCCGTTTGCCCCTCTGCCCGTCTGCCCGTTGACCCGTCTGCCCGTTGACCCGTCTGCCCGTTGACCCGTCTGCCCGTTGACCC